>NC_142063.1:159184131-159484131 GCF_059756535.1 Pantherophis guttatus
TATCTTCCATATCCTCCTTTCTCCAGAAAGAATCATAACTCTCCAAGAGAGATAACATCCTGAGCTATATGGAGAAGATTGTTGCTGAAAATTCCCTGCTTCCATGATTCACTTACAGAAGCCTTCTATTGGCAGAGGGACAATAGTTGGAGTCATCCCCAATACACTGGGAGTCTTCCTCAGATATCCTTTTCTACCTCTTGTGAGTATAAATATACAGTCCTTGACTTACAATAGCAATAGTACTTAGACTTACTATATATACTGCTTCACAGTGCTTTACGGCCCTCTCTAAGTGGTTTACAGAGTTAGCATATTGCCCTCAACAATCTGGGTCCTCATTTTACTGACCTCGGAAGGATGGAAGGCTGAGTCAACCTTGAGCTGGCGAGAATAGAATTCCAGGCTGTCGGCAGAGTTTAGCCTTCAATACTGCATTCTAACCACCGTGCCACCACGGCTCTTACACAACCACAGTTAGGACCAAAAAAGTGGTTGTTAAGTGAGTTAACAAAGTTATGATTTTTTGCCATAGTTGTTAAAGTGAATTATATCATTGTTAAACGCATCATGTGGTGGTTAATCCAAGTTCCCCCATTGACTTTGCTTGTTGGAAGTTGGCAAGGAAGGTTGCAAATGGCAATCAAATGCCCTTGGAATGCTGCAACCATTGTAAATACATGCTGGTTGCCAAGCAACCATTGTAGGGCTGTTATAACTTCAAGTGGTGGCTAAACAAATGGTGTAAGTCAAGGACTACTTGTACAGTATTAGGAAGACCCACCTTCTCTGAAATACCACATAATCTACCTAGAATGCATCTGACTGGCTACTGTGTAATGCTGGACACAGGTCTTCATTTGCCCTTCATCTGTCCTTATGTAGAATGCATTCAGCTCTAAGGCCATGATGTGGCTTTTTAGCACGCCATTATGATTTTCTCAGCAAAACGCTGCCAAAATAAAACCTGGCTTCCTAGATTTTTTGGGGGGGGGGGTCTTTATTATTGACAATTGTTAAATCTGGGATGTTGTGTGCCTGGCGCTTGCCTGTTTGAATTCTAAAGTCTCAGAGCATTTTAGCTTCATTTTGTATTACTTCGTCTATGTTGTGGTCCCATCAGTTCTTGCTTGCAGGCAAGTGGTATTTCTTGCTGATTTTCCAATGCACCATTTGTTGCTACTTTGTCACGCCATTGTTTGTAATCAGTCTGTGTGATCTTCTTGCTGCAGCTAACCAGGTAGTCCACTTTTCTTTAGCTTCTTTGCATAGGTGGCACTTGCTATCTGTTGCTGTCTTCTGAATTCTGGCTTTGTATGCATTTGTTCTAAAGGCTTGGTCTTATGCAGCCAGAATTAGCCCCTTTGTCTCTTTCTTCAATTTTACTGCTCTTAGCCATTGCCAGGTCTTGTTATTATCTGCTTTGCCTGCTGGGTTTTTTTAAAAATGTACTAGCCATGTAATATTTTGTCTTCCCGTGTCTCTTTTTGGTTCTTTATTTGGTTTTTCTTGTAGGCTAGTTTGGTCTCTCCAGTACTCATAAACCTTCCTGGCATACTACTGTAGCTTCAGTGCATCTTCTTCACTGTCCTTCGGATATTCTTCCAAAGCCTTTTTCTCTTCTTCAACTGTCTTGGGTCCTTGCAACCTCCCCCCCCATTTTCCTTCGTAAGTAGAGTCTTATTATTAATGGTTGGTCACTCAGTCAGTCGGACGTTTAGAATGGCGCGCGGCCCCATTGCGAACCGGTAGTAAAGGTAAGTAGAACCCACCCTTGCCTACAGCATATGATCCACATGGAGATGCAAACTGAAGTTGTGGAAGAGACTGAGGGGTTTGCTGGGGAGGTCCCAGGGCCCTGGAGTGTTTAAGCACAAACCTTGGGTCCATGCAAACAGGTGTAATTGAGCCACAAGTTACACCAGTTTGCATGGACCCAAGTCTTGTGCTTAAGCAGCCCAGGGTCCTGGAACCCCTCCTAAAAATGTCTCAGTCTCCCACCCACCCCCACCCCAATTTGAGTTTGAATCTCCATTTCCCAAAGTTTTAAGTCACTGTTTAGTCTACTTTTAGAAGATGAGGAATTTGTATTCCTGGAAGGAGTGAGGCGGGGGAGAGGAGTGGGAAGAGAGGTGGCTTCAGCCTAGTGGCCAGCATGTTTGTTTAGTTTAAAAAACATCTCAGCACCAAGAATGTCATCATGTTCCCCCGTCAGTGAAAGAAAGCGTTCATGGATTCCACACTGGCTTTATTCAATGAAACTATTGTGCTCTTTCTGGTCCTCCGTAATAGGTAACTTCGGAGCAATCTGACAGAAAACCACTTCTCCATGGCTCTGAATATGACGGTTTCTTAATGGCTGTGAGTTTTGCCAAGCTGGATTTCAGTGCTGATCTGTTCTGAAGGCACTTTGGGAAGCACCTCCATGCTTAGCGAGGCTTCAATGTGAGACATTCACCCTCCCCGCCCCCACTCTGCCATTCGAAACCACTTGCCCGCAGAGCTTCCCAGCAGGTATCAAACCCAAGGCAGCTGAAACAACAGTCAACACTCTGTCTGTAGATGGATCTGGGGAGTGAGGTTTAGAATGGCTGAAGCTTGAAGACCAGTTGTCAAAATACGAGGCGAATGAAAAAAGGGGAGTGGGATGAGCCTGAGGAGGGAGACGGGCTGCCCCAATTGTCTCAGCTGAGACAGAAGGTGCAAATTCAGCTGTGAGGTGGAACTAAAAAGGTACAGTTAGGAACACACTGATCGGATTGCATGGCGTACTTTTAGAAAGGCACAAGAGAGAGCAAACCTATCTTGAGATATATACCTTCCTTTCTTATAAAGACTCTTCTAGCTCTACTGTTTCAATTCATAAGCTGGTGTAGATTTTCAAATGAATTCTCAACTTTCTGGTTCCCAGACGATGTCCAAAATAGTTCCCAACCATTCCAAAACCTGGTTTAATGGAAAAGCAAACCTCTGCAGTCTGCACATAACCATGAAGTCAATCAAATAGTGAAACTGAGGACATAGACAACCAAGCCTGAAATATGGCAAGTACTTAGCAAGCCAAATGTCAAGCCAAAACATACAACTTCCTTAGTCCCTGTAAAATGGTCAATAGAACACTTTTTGGGCATTTATTCTGTGCATTCTGCAGTTTTTCCATCTTAATTCAGAGCGCTCTAGCCTTACAAGAGTATGGTATGAACCTGGAAATACTTGTGACTTTTCAAATTCAGCAATTTTCCTCCATTCCTGAATTAGAAAATCCTTTTTTTTAAAAAAAAAAATAATAATTAAAATATAATTTTTAGGTTCCACAAAAATGGTATAGAGCCATATTTGAAATGCCCAGGATTGCTTGATCCTGCTCTAGAGCTAAGTATCCCTGGCAAATTAAATGGATAAGTCCCTGCAGTTTTCTTGGCAACATTTTCAAAAAAAAGTTTGCCATTGCTTTCTTTCTTGGGATGAGAAAGAATGACTGGCCCATGTTTTACCAATTAACGTCTAATGTCTAAGACAGGATTAGAACTTCCTCACTCTTCATCCAGCATCTTAACCACTAGACCAAGCTGCCTCTTGCTGTGCTTATAGATATATCTTTATGCTCAGCTGTCTTATTTGAAAGGCATGCATTCTTTTGCCAGAGTCTCTGTCAACTCATGTGGCTTTCAAGCAATTCCTTATCAGGTTAAGAATGTAGATCCTATAGAGCCCCAGATGTTGTTGAACAACAACTTCCATTGCCTTTCAAGATGAGAGCTTGTAATTCAGTAATACTGGCAGTCCTCGTTCATTTAGTGACTGTTCAAAGTTACAACATCAGTGAAAAAGTGATTTGTGACCAATTTTTCACACTTATATCCCTTGCAGCATCTGCATAGACAGGTGATCAAAATTCAGACAGTGGGCAACTGGCTCACATTTAATGATAATTGCAGGGTCCCGGGATCATGTGGTCACCTTTTGAGACTTCCTGAACAAGCAAAGTCAATGGGTAAACCAGATTCACTTAACAAGTGTGCGATTAATTTAACAACTGCAATGATTTACTGTGTCAAGAAAGGTCGTAAACTGAGGCAAAACTCACTTAACAAATGTCTCGCCTAGTAACATAAATTTTGGGCTCAATTGTGGTCGTCAATTGAGGACTACCTGTATATGAGAGATTATGGATTTTTCCACCTTTTCAGTATGGAAAGGGTTTCCCTCTCATTGGAACTTTTGGGAAATGGCAGGATACACCAGAAACTGCATCCCAGAAGCCTTAAGCAAAGCAAACAAACTACAGTGCCAGCTAATACAAACAATCTTGGTTTTGAGTATACTTTGCAGTTGAAGGCTTCCATTTAATTTCATTGCTCCAAGACGTAAAAGAATTTTAAGGGTCATCTGCCAATACTATCACCTGGTGAGCTCCACAGCCAGGAGACTATCAGCATAAGAAAGATCTCACCAAAAAGAATTTTTTTTCTTCCGGGATGTTCTGTATTCTGGATTTCGTGCCTGCTTTTTATAATCTTGCATCATAAAAATTTAAACATACTGGAGAAATGCAAGGGGAACAGTTACACCAATGAGTAGCCAAACCTAAAGAGGTTACTTAATCATCACTGATCAAGATTTGCCAAATGAAATTCCTCACATCTCTCATTTAATTGTGGTAGGCTCTACCTATAGCAGACACAGGTAAAGTACCCCTCCTGGTTTTCTTACTATGTCTATATGGTAAATTAATAACTGGTCACAAAAAGCTACCTTTGGATTCCAATACACATTTCTCTTGGAGTCTCAAACACTCTCATAGCCTCTGAGCACAAATCACCAACTGTTTCCTAATTTCTATTCAATTTCCAAAGGGACTGAGAATAATACTATGTTGACATGGAAATGGACAAGATGGAGATTATTTATGGGGATTGGCACACAAATCTGAGACACTTCCATTAGATAAGGCTGCAAACAATTATATGCATAAACATTCTCTCATTAAAGAATTAAGTAACCCACAAATTTGTGTAGTGGAAACCTTTAAAACCTGTTCATTTAACTCTACCATGTAAAGGAAGTTTTATTTCCTTTTTAATGAATGCACTTATGTACAATATTCTATTTTATACCCTTTGAACAATTATCTATTAATCTTTATTTAAAATGCTCATATTTCCTCTACATTGCTCTGTAATTCCAGGCAGGATGTGTTAACATATTTTTCATACAATTTAAAATACAATCAATAGTAACAATGTTTTTTGTGTGTATATGCCTTTGAGTCACCACTGACTGCCAGCAACTGCCAAGGCTAATCCCTGTACTTTTCATGGCAAGATTTTCAGAAGTGGTTTGCCCTTGCCTTCTTTTTAGGGCTAAGAGACAGTGACTGGCCCAAGATTACCCAGCTGGCTTCATGACCAAGATGGGACTAGAACTGCATCCTAATGCAGGATTTCCCAACCCTGGCAACTTTAAAACACATGGACTTTAACTCCCAGGAGTCCATGCATCTTAAAATTGCCAAGGTTGGGAAACCCTATTTTAATGGAACATTTTTAAAAACAAAACAAGACAATATCTGTGAAATGCCATGTGTAGCTGAGAAGTATTGTGCAGCCACCTGATTTACAAAGTGGCCAAGAGGTATTTGTGCCATTATTCTAATTCCACTGTGCAGCCACCTCTTCATAGGTATGCAGTCTCCCTGGCTTTAACTAGAATCCAAGGGAAAACAAGAACCCATTCCATCTATGGAACTTCTTCAGATCAAGAAGTGTGAGTAGCAAGGGAAGCAGCAGAAGGATGGAGGTTCTTAAGACAGAATCTAGCCGTTTCATTTTTCTAGCATCTTCAGCTCTAGCATTTTTCAGAACCACTGCCAAAATAAATTCAAAAGAAAAGATACAAGATCCTAATAATAAATTAGAAAGTTGCAAAACTTTTGCAAAGAATTAACTTTGGGGAAACTGATTTTACCATTGTAGTGATAGCCAAACAGCAAAGGAAAACTAGGATCCTTAGTGAGAGTCACAGTTGGTAATCAGGTGCCGATTTACAGATTTCTTTTCATAGAAGACTTCAATTGGCTTCAATACTAAGCAAATGTTCAGATTATACATAAAACCAATTATCTTAGTTCATCCAACAGAAAAGAAACCTGCAAGCATGGGCAAGCAACAATGTCTACAATTGTGAACAAACTGTCAAGTGTCCTAGATTTCTTTATCTTCCAGGGGGCTTAGAGAAGACAACTCTACTAAAGCTGGTACTATCGCCTCTTCACTTCCCTTGCAGACTTAAATACAGTTTTAACATTTTGAATGAGCCAAGAAAAAGCTAACAAGCATTTTTAGTTGATCACAAAGAAAGTATTGTCCAAAGACTAAGATTTTTCTTGCAAAATTGCTTTTTTTTTTTTTTTTTTTTGCTATGCAAGTTTTACAATAACTCAGATGGAGAACAGAATTTGAGACATTAAAGGAGGTTGCAGGTTTTTTAAGGGGCTGGGGCTGAAGAAGCTATGATTATGGAATGGAAAGGCAATAAGGGAGTCAGTTCAGAAGACCTGGTTTGCTGGAATTGTGGTTTACCAACATCAGGTAAAGCAAATTATCATGGTTACACACTGGAAATGGAGATACACCCATATGCTTAGAACAAGAAAATTAAAGGCACTTAATTGCTTTAATTGCTGGTGGAGGCCAACCCTCATTAGCCTCAGGCAGTAACATCTGGGGACCACAGGTTCCTCATTTCTGTTGAGATGTATCAGACATGATCGATAAGGATTTGAAAAGTAGATTAATCATTTCATAGTTTTTATGATTAAGTTCATTTTCCAAACTAGAGATTTATAAAAGAAATCAGCATCGTTGTGGCTACACAAAGGTACAAGGATAGTTAGATGATTATAAATGACTAGAAAGGAATTGGCTTACTTTTACACAGATCAAAGAGTTTGATAGGCAAGATTGGGAACTCAAGGGATTGCCATAGCAAGGTACTGCTGCTTAAGTTGTAGGCAAATATAGAAAATAAGACCTGGAAATACGAAACTAGTGGAAAGGTTTACTTGGAATCAAGGAAAAAGATGGGTAATTGGGGAAAGAAGACAAGGATTGACTGACAGTTAATGTGGGGTAAAATAAGAAAGGCCAGCAGATTTGAGACAATGGTTGTTTAGTTGAGGAGGAATTCTACAGGTTCTTTTAGGAAGAAGGAACCCTGAGCGTTTATTTTCCCCCTCCCTCATAGTACACACTCCCCCCCCCCACAGTGGTTCTGGTTTCTCCAACTCCCCATCCCAATTTCATTTGTCCAAGAGGCCTTTAGACAAGGTGATGGTGGAGGAATTTTAAGGAAAATGTGCGATTCTGAACTTGGGAGTCTCCAGGGATCCAGAAAATCCGTAGAATTGGTCCCAATTCTAGCCAGGATTAGAGAGGTGGAAGGGAAATGTCAGAAGGAGCAGAAGGGCAGGGGCAGGGGCAGGGGCAGGGCTCCCAGGATGGTGTCTGCCTCTGGGGAGGAAAACTGAAGGCGACTCACCGGATCCTTCGGCTGTGACGATCGCCTCGGGGGAAATGCAGACCCCTCGGTCGTAGACCGGCAGCTCGTCGCAGGCCAGGCTATCCGGCCAGGCGTGGCCGTACTTGATGAGGACCGGTTCGCAACCGGCCCGGGCCCTCTCGCAGACGGACTTGCAAGGCTTGATGGGCTCGTGCTGGAAGTCGAGGGTGCAGATGGGCGCGTACATGGCGCAGAGGAAGAAGAGCAGGTCCGGGCTGCAGTGGATGCCCAGCAACCCTTCGAACTGCTCCATGGCCAGGATGGCGTTGGCCTGCGTGCTGTGGTGCAGGTGGTTGGGCATCTTGGTCATATTCCAGGGCAGAGATTTGCACAGAGGGATGCGCACCGGCTCGCAAGCCGCGCCCCGCGCCAGAGGCGCCCAGGAAGCCAGTAGCCCGGCCAGGGCAAGCAGCAGAGCGGACGGAAGCAGCAGCATCTTCCCAGAGCCCTGGCCCCAGCCCAGAGACATCCTCTCCCCACCCACCTCCCGCTTCGAAGCCCGCTTTCTTCCCGGCGGAGGTGGCTGCTGGATTCCTCCTCCAGCCGCCCAACTGCTCGGGGATCCTCTCCGGGCGACTCCTACAAATAGTCTGGCCGCGGCGGGGGCGTTGCCGAGAGCTGGCAGAGGAGCCTCTCCCAAACTCTTCGCGCACAGCCCGGGCGGGGAGCGAGGTCGCGCGATCCCTCTCGCCTCCAGGCTCCAGGTGGGGGATGGGGGGAAGAGCAAGGCTTCCTTTGCGTCCGCTGAGGGGATCCCGCTCGGGCGGAAGGGAGCAAGCAGCGGGCTAAGAGACGCCGAGTGAAAGAAGTCGCGCTTGCGGGGGGCCGGGAGAGGCGCGAGGTCGAGAAGTTTCTTGAGGGAGAAGGGAAGGGAGCGCGCCGGCGGACGAGCCCGGCTTCGCTGATGTGTGACTGGAATTGCGCCGCTGCTTTTTCACGCTCTCCCGGCCGGAGAGCCCCACCTCCCTTCTCGAGCCGCACCCGCACCCCCCACCGCCGCCCTTTCCCGGCTCTCTCCCTCCCGCGCCCCCTCCCCTTTTTTTCCTGGGAGGCTCAGAGGAGAGACCTGACCTGAGGCTGCCTCCGCTTCCCTCCCGGCCATGCGCCCCCGCTCCTTTTCTGTTTATCCATCTGGAAAGCGGCCGCCTCTTTCGCTTGTTTCGCGCCGGGTTTTTTTGGGGGGGAGCAGCTTCTGGTTCTGGCCGAAAATGAGCCGCTCCCTACTGAGATTCTTCCCCCTTAACTGGCAACTTGGTTTAGGAAAAGTAAAGCACCCTAATCCTCCCGCTCCTCTCTCTGAAACCAGCCTTAAATTCCTCAGGGAGTTAAGGGAGAAGTGTGTGTGTGTGTGTGAGAGAGAGAGAGAGAGAGACTCGTCATTCTTTTTCTTTCTACTTTTCCTTTTTACAACTTTCTGCTACCTTTTCTTTCTTTCTCCCCAACAGCAGAAGCAGCTCATAGAGTTTGCCTTAAAAGTCCCCCAAACCTTCCCTTTTTTGTCTTTTAATAAAGGCCGCTTTCGTTTGTCCTGGCTTTCCCCCCACCCCACCCCATCCACAACCCACCCACCCCCATCTTTGGGAAAACTTTCACTTAGCGGCCAAAGGCAGCTTTTTCCACATGGATCCAGATGCTTTTGATCTTCAGGAACAAATAGAAAGCAGACCTTCTCCCCTTGCTGCCACCTCCGCCCTTCTCTCCCACCCTTGGACCCCCCTTCATTTCCTACTGATCTCTGGGGCACGGCAGACACTGGCCAATGCGCACCCTCCCACCAAACAAGGTGGAAAGCAACCAAGCAGGGCAGCAGAATTCCCTGCAAGAGGCAGCCTAACAGGAAATCACCTTTGCTCCTCATCTCTCAACTATGCTTTTGTTTTCACCCTCTCCTTTACACTCAGCCAAGAGAGATGAAAATAGAAAGGAAACTGCCACCTCTCCCAGGGCATTTCTGCGCCCTCATTTGGCTAGAAGGAACAGTTACAAAAGAATTTTTTTTTTACTTATTTTTTTTAATTTGATTTATATGCCGCCCTTCTCCGGAGACTCAGGGCGGCTTACAATGCGTTAAGCAATAGCCTTCATGCTTTTGTATATTTATACAAAGTCATCTTATTGCCCCCACAAACTGGGTCCTCATTTAACCTACCTTAGAAAGGATGGAAGGCTGAGTCAACCTTGAGCCTGGTGAGATTCGAACCTGCAGAAATTGCAGGCAGCTGTGTTAATAACAGGGTGCATTAAACCACTGTACTACCAAGGCTCTTTTGAGTAGTAATTTTGAGTGAGGGTCAGCCCTTCATTGCTCCCGGTGTTTAATAATGGCTTAAGGTGGTTTCCTGTATGGCTATGGTACAAAAATTGTTAAGTTGTACTCAGCCCTCTGCTTTTTCCAGTGGCATTTTTATAACTCTACAGTGGGAGAAAGTATGCAATCATCCTCTTGATTGCTTTAGATCAGGGGTGTAAAATTCGATTTCATTGAGGGCCTCATCAGGGTTGTGTTTGACCTCGGGAGGGCCGAGATGGCATGGCCGGGGTGGGTGTGGCCAGCTTGATGTCACTCGTGTTGGGGGCGCCTGTGGTGGCCCGAGCACTCTGCCAGTGAAAACGGGTTCCTGAACTCCTTTCTCAGCTGCAATGGCCTCCTGCAACCCTCTGCCAGTAAAAATGGAGCTTGGGAGGGCTGTGTGTGGCCTTTCAAGCTGTTTTCACTAGCAGAGGCACTGCGGGCCAGTTCTTCACCGTTTCCAGGGTAGCCCCATGGGCCAGATCTAAGCACCCCGGAGGCCAGATCTGGCCGCTGGGCCTTGAGTTTGACACTTCTCCTTTAGATTATTTTATTGCCTACTCTTGTTGCTGTACAGTTAGTTCATGGTTAAAGATTGCAGGCTGGTGCTGCATTTGCATCCCTGGACACCCCAAAGCACCAGTTTGAATCCAAAGGGCTGCACAGTCCTAAAAGGTTAATCTTCAAGTTGAACTTGACTCCTGATGTCTTCATGGACATGTCCAGGTTGTTTTCTCGGCAACAATAAAGTGGGTTCCCATTTGGAGTGTTTTTCAGCTTTCAGAGTTTATAGTTTCCTGGTTCCTCCTATCCAAATACCAATCAGGTCAGACACTGCTTGGGTTTTTCAAGATCAGACAAGGTTAGCTAATTGCTACCAGGTTTTGGGGAGGGGGGGCTTTAACATGGGGCTGTCATTTAAACTACTCATACAGTAGTAGTCAGTAGATCATTGAGGGAAATTGGGAGGGGGAGGACAGGACAGGATATCTATGTCGGGAATATAGTCTCATTTTCCTTGGAGGGTGTATGAAATTAGCTTCGAGTGATATTCCTGCTTTCTAGCAAATTTGGGCAGTCTGTGGCTGTATTGGAAAATACAAAACAATACTAGTATATACTATGACACAATAAAACAATCCAGCATTGATAACTGCTTGATAAATCCTCAGGGGGGAAAAAGTTCTTTGCAACTTTCTAAAACTTGCAGTTCTCCAAGGACTCCAGAGCAGGTTGGCTTTCAGTTAAACCGTAGATACAAATGAAATTACGGACATTTCATATATAAATATTCATGATATTCTGGTAGGGAAATTTAAAATGGCATGTGTAATTTGTTACAGGTGCAACCTTTGTGTAATGTAACTTAAGACAGTCACAAAAAAACCTCCAAGGCCAAAAAGAAGGTCAAGTTGGGAATGATATGCAGCTGTTGTCAGCTTCCTATTTCAGTGGTACTTTTTTTCTTTTAAAGGTATACCGAAGACTTGCCTAGTGTTTTCCTATAGTTACTTTTTTCTGTACTGTGTATGGCTGTATTGCAATAGTTAGAACAAATAATCTGTATTTGAATCTAATGGGAAGATGTAATAAATAGACCTTTTATATGGTGGGCCAAGAACAATATTTCTGGAAGATTGTTTGTTTGTTTGTTTCTATTAACCTTTTCCAATTTAAAAAAATATTTGGGCTTGTGTCTCTGTATGGACTGGAATAAAAATTCCGAATGAAATAAACTGGCTATCAAAACCCTACGGGGATAGCTAACAATATGAATTCTACATTTGATAAAATATACTGTTTCAATTTTAATTTTAATTTCCTTGGAACTTCTGCAAAAGAAATATGCTGAGAGTTTCCTTGAACATTGCCAAGGGTCAGTAGTTGATCAAATAGTTTTTCATAGTGATATAGCAAGATGGATCGCAACATCTTTATGTTACTTATTGCCAATGTATGCTCAATTGCTTAGGAAGAAAATACACTGAGTTCAACAAGGTTGTCTTCTGAATAGGTCTAAGTTACAGGAAGTTTAAACTTCCTGAACAGATGGACAATGGCACGTTACCTAGAGGAGCAATGGCCAGGGGCTTTTGACCAGAAGCCACCTGATCAGGATTCCCTCATTCTGAATCTTCTGTGTTAAGTAGTGTCTTACTTTAAATGATTTATAAGATTCCCATTATAAAGTTTACAGATTAAGTTACAATTGGTCAACTTCATCATGCCACTAGATAATGCTTGATTTATAAGCCACGACTGGGTTTACATAATATAGTAAGCAATGAATAACCGAATTCTGACATCCAAAGGGAGAGCCTGTCATAGGCAATAGGAATAAACTTGAGGAACCCTGAGTAAAAGTCCTTTAACTCGATCATTTACAAAGCCCCATCAACTATTGCAGAAATAAAACAACCAACTCATTAAGGGAGTTTTTTTCTGCCAACCAGATGATACTATTGGAATGAGGGGAAGAATGTAGTATGATTCCTCACAGTTTTATAGGTTACATTTGGGGGAAAGCCCAAGGCTGCATGAATTATTGATTGCTTTCATTCATAACAAAGTCACACAGTTCAGGACATATCAGAGGATTTACATATGAACTTATTAATAGGGGGGTTCAGTTCCAGTCACACCAGTATACTAGAGAATAAAACTTCAGCAATTGTAGGGATCACCTGTCTGCAAGTTATAACAATTACCATTTACAACTATCAGTTTCCAAACTCTGCCCACTGCCTGCATTTAATTCTACACCTCACCTTATCAAGTTTCCTCTTCAAAACAACCTTTGCCTAATAGGTTGTGTATTGACTTATTTCTTCATCTCAAAGTCCATGTCTTAGCTGGAAATTGTTTAGCAAGGAGGCTAATTCAGTTCTTACATCTTTCATATTTATTATTCATCCTACAGGGGCATCTGCCTTTCTCTAGACCAAGGGTGTCAAACTGGTGGCCCGTGGGCTGGATAAGCCACACGCAGGCCATGCCCACCCCAGTTCCGCTAAGGGAAAAAACATCGTGCTACATCATGTGACAGCAACATGACGCAGCAAGTTTGATACCCATGCTCTAGACTTTAAAGGTGTTTATTATTAAATTTAAAACCCCTGGACAATATCTGACTTGTCAGTAGGATGGTAGAGAAATAGGAAATAACATGGAAAAGATGAAAGGAGAAGGGTATAGATTTGGGAAAGGCAGCTGTTTTGCATATACCAGTCTCCAGATTCATCTTCAGATACAGGTAGTCCTCAACGTACGATACAATTGAGCTCAAAATTTCTATTGCTAAGTGAGAAATTTGTTAAGACAGCTGGACACAGAAATGGAGAGCAACTGTATGGGAAGGGATCCTTGCTTAAAAGTAAAACATGGGTTCTAATAAAAATTTCAAAGGGTAAAGAGCCATAAGACTGTAAATGGATTTTCAAAACAAAGCTTGAGGTTCATGGGAATGTGCAACACCATAGGTTAGTAGCAAAGGGGAGTGCACAAACCTATCATGGTGATTGTTTTTTGTCACTAGCCCCTCAGTCAAACTATATAGTTTCCAAGAATAAGCCAATTTGTTTTTCTACCTAGGAGGAAAACCACAAATAACAAAATCAGCTGCTGTATTTTCAGACTCTGTCTAATGCAGTGTTAGTCCTGGTGGAGTGAAAAAATGAACAGCTTTAATTCAGGACTCTGATCTTTCCTAATAACACAGTCCATTGTTTCATTATAATAAAGATTACTTGAGCTGGATAAGGATAACTTGAGACAAGGCTCTTCCTTCTATATATCTCATCTTTAATATTTACTCTAGTTTGCGATTAACTAAGCACCTCTAATCTTTTTTTAAAAGTACACATATTTGCATCTAAATTGTTGTTAAATAGTTGTTTGTTGTTAAACAGTTCTGTTTGCCAGTCTCTAAGGTATACTTAACTCATTGGTTTACTCTAATCCCACAGTATGTACTTTCTATTAGTCTTGCAAAGTCAACTTGACTTAAGGACAATGACAGTATGTGCTCTAACACCTCACATTTTCTACACAAGCTTTATCTTATCTTTAATTATCAGCAGCTAACACAACAAAATCATTCATTCAACTTGAGCTTCATTACATCAGCAAAAGCCATTTTTGTAAGTTGGCAAAATGAATCAAATATGGAACTCAAAGTATATGAGATGGATGCCTATATAGATTTAATTCATAAATATATTTATAAATTTGAATTTCATACCTGCTTTATGTACTTTTTTCATTTGATTGTTGTGCAGCAGCCAGATTTGATTCTGAAGAGATAGGAGGCTATGTAAATTTCATAAAGCTAGGGAACCAGTTCAATTTTATGTGTTGAATTTTAGGAAATATTCAAGAGCATAGGATTTCAGTACTATATTTCTTGGAATCTCTTTGACCCTTTTACTTACACTCACATTGAATGGCCAAAATGCTGTGGAAAATGTATGCAATTTTTTTTGCATTTTTAAAGTGTTGGCTTGTTCATGTGTGAACTAATGGCAAAGGATTGGCATAAACAACTGTTGGACTGCATTATGATTATTACGCCAGGTATTCAAAAGTAACTGAAACGTATGTTACCAAAAGTTAGGGGAAGCAGGGAATGAATTTTTTGCTTCCTTTAGTTACAGTAAGGAAAATGCAGAGCAACCTGCAATGCTAGGTGTTTTTAATAGATTAAAAATATTCAAAAATTAAATACTCTTCAATCAACAGTACTGTGATCATAATCTTTAGAGATGATAATAAGGGAAATACAACTTGTATTGCTCTTTCTTCTGTAGATGTTAGAAACTAAAAATATATTCTGTACAAAAAAAGTCAAACATTATAGAAATTCCTAGATAAAGATACATTAAAATTGTGTCAGTTCAGTCTAGCTTAGTATAAAATAGCAAAATCACCAGCACGTTTCAGTGTAGTGTTTATTGTATGTAATGGAAGATACACTTGAATTTCAAAAATTTAAAACATATAAAAAGTGGTTAAGGGCTAACATTTTATCAACATTTGATAAATGCATAAGAATGTTTATTATACAGGAGGATACAATGTAGTGTTAATGCCAATGGGGCACCATGGACATTAGTCTTAAAAAATTTCACTATGTAGGCTTTGTACAAACAAAATCACTTTTTCTCATTTCAGATTGTATGGAGAAGATTGTTTAAGGATAACCAATCCTATAACTTCTTTTTAAAATATTAGATAGCATCTGTCATTAATCTGAGTGAGTGTTTCAAAAAATAAAGTAAAAATGTTGTAGTTCACAGAAATGCACATCCAGATCTTATTTCTGATAAGAACAATAGGTACAGGTTGTAAATTCTCCCTATATGAAATAATTTACACACAGATGAAAACGAGGAACACTAAAATAATCACTAAATAGAGTTCTTCATGGAGATAAACAAGCCATTATGATTTCTGCATGATCAAATATGAAAAAAAACCCATAACTTCAGCATTTCTCTTTTGAACAGAACTGAGACTCTAAAAAAGAAAAAAAAGGAATAATTTCAGCAAATGTGCAACCTAAAATCAGCCAAGCTTATATTGTAATACAACCATATTAAGAAACCACTGGTCAGAAATACAACTGCATTGGGAAAAAGTTTAGAATCCACAAAACTCTGCCAGGCCATAAAATAA
Organism: Pantherophis guttatus; assembly: GCF_059756535.1. NCBI lineage: Eukaryota > Metazoa > Chordata > Lepidosauria > Squamata > Colubridae > Pantherophis > Pantherophis guttatus. The sequence continues at coordinate 159,199,655 of NC_142063.1, forward strand.
AAATAGCTCCACAGTTTACAAGTAAAACTGAGGCAACAGAGAGGCGTGCTTAATTGGTCTCCAGATAAGTAGCTATTCAGGCAGAGGATGTGACACTTTGTTTGTACACAGCATGGTACGCATTCCGTAGCAAGACGTAGGGAAAGCAGGACTCCAGAAGATCCATAGTCAGGAAGGGAGACTCCTGCACAATCTAAGATGAAAGAGGAAATCAGTCAGAATCGGGGCAAAGAGTAGAATTCAGGATGCTGGTAAAATTGGTCTTCCTATGTTTATGGATGCCCCTATGGCACACACCAACACACCCACACCCACACCATTCAACTAAGGCTTCAATACAAATGGCATTTTGGGGGCAATGTCTGACAAGGAGATTCAAGCTGCTGGTCTAGCTCCCAGTCTGTAAAGCCTGTAAACCAAATAAGTTAGCCTGCTCCTTCTGGATGCATTATAAATTACTCTCATTCATTGGGCTGAATGAGATGTGCACAGATCAATTTAGATGCAGAAATTATGTCACATTGCTAGCAGACTTTGACCAATAGGAAAGAATCGCAATGGTTAACCTACTACTTTTGTTCTCTTTATAGTTTCCGAGTGAGCTGAATGACCATGACATCACAATAATAAAGTTACTTTCAGAAATGCACTTGATAATGGTGTATGTACTGCTGAGAAAATTTAAATGGGAAACTGCTGGAGTGAGAGACGACACAGAAGAGAAAGCAAAGACAGTATATAATATTGTGGGCTCCTACTGTACTGAACTAAGAGTCACAAAATCTGCAACCAGTATATGTCCAGTTTGAAACAAAAGTAGGGGGAAGAAGGCTGGTGTAGAAATTATTTTAATAAGTTGAACTTGTTGAGCAATTATTTTTCTGTGATCCACAACAATCTCTCTCTGCTTACTAGCAAAACAGCTTTAAAGAACAATAGTTAGGATTAAAGCTTACCATGTCAAGAAGTAAGTAAACAGATTCTCTGTTCCTTGTAGTGGTTTTGTCTGTCTCCTGGCCAATTTTTAGTAGACTGGAGGAGGCAAGCTGTAAGGTGCACACATTAGAATGAGAATTCTTTATTGGCCAAGTGTGGTTGGACACACACAAGGAATTTGTCTCCGGTGCATAAGCTCTCAGTGTACATACAAGCAACAAGTGATAAATCATGATCATATAAGAAGTGATAAATTATAATCACATATAACTTGATTAAACATAAACAAAACAAGTTACAGTTCCTCCTACTTTTAAGGCATACTATTTCATTCAGCAATGTCTGATACAAATACTATGTAAGACTAATGGTAATTTGCAATGCTAAAGAATGTAGCAAACATGGGAAATATAGAGTAATGAGTAATAAAGAAATGAATGGGACTAATTGAACACTATCTGAATGGTTTCATTTGGGTGCTCGGATCCCTGGAATATATTAATTCTAATGAAATGCAATAAGCAAAGCAAAAATGGACATTCACTATAGTAAACCCCCCCTCCCTCAATATTATCAGGATTGATAACAAACAGTGTAAATTAAACACAGTATAGCTGCAAACTTTGCAAAAGACAGATTAATTTCTGGAGCAGGTTATTTTGGAAAAAATAATTGTACATACAGCCAAAAATTCTTTGAGACGATCTTCAATGCTTCCCTTGTGAATGGTAAATAAGGCTGCAGCAATCTGATTGATTGCTTTTGCCAGGCAATGGATATTGTTACAGTGACCTAGGCAAAAATACATTTGTATTATTTCATTTTTTTCATACACACACACACACATTTCAGTACTCGTCCAGATAATGCTCATTACTGTTTTTCATCTTATAAATACTTCCACTACAGCAGGGATCCCCAACCCCTGGTCCATAGACCGACACTGGTCCGTGGCATGCCAGAAACTGGGCTGCGCAAACAAACGAAGCCCCATCCACAGGATGCAGATAGCACACAAAACCATGCCCCCTCCAGTCCACGGAAATGGTCCCTGGTGCCCAGAAGTTGGGGGATGCTGCACTACAGCTTAACATTTTCTAATCACTAATCTCTAAAAACCAAGTAGATTGAAGCAAGAGATTGACTTTTTGAAAAGTACCACTGTGAGATAAAAATGACTTGTTATTCCACACCAAAATGCAATCACCAAGACCATAAATTGAAATCAATAGTTTCAACTGAATAGTTAACAGATTCTCTCCATGAATTCCCACAAATATTACCTTCAATGGCAGGACTGTATTGAGACATCACATTACTAGCCAAAGTCGGTAAGGAGACTGCCACAAAGACCATCAGAAGGCAAGCAATTTTATATTCCTCCTCTGGACTAATATTTTCTGAAAATGAATTCAAATTAAAACAATAATTTATTGGGGAGTGGGGGGTCCAGAAAGAAACACACCCTAGTTTAATCACTGAAAAGAAAACTCAAGAAAAAAAAAGAAAAAGAAAAACGAATTGCCATAACATTAATGTTTTTAAAAAAGGATACTAAAGGGGAGACCAGCAAAATATATAGTATATAGTTCGTTAAAAGAAGACATGAAGTTATTGAGAATTGGAAACTTAGGATGAGTTACAAATAAAATGTTTTAAGGACCCCGTATCAGGGGTGGGTTCTAAAATTTTTTACTACCGGTTCTGTGGGCGTGGCTTATTTTGTGGGTGTGGATTGGTGGTGGGGGTAATGTGACTGGGTAGGCGTGGCCAACTTTTTTTTTTTATACTTTTAAAAGCATTTTTTCTACAACCTTAAAAGGTTGCAGAAAAAAATGCTTTTAGAAGCCTCTGACGATCAGGCAACTCAGCTGGGATCGCCAGAGGCTTTTAAAGGCATTTTTTTTCTACAACCTCTTTGGCCAAAGAGGTTGCAGAAAAAAAAATCTTTTAAAAGCCTCTGACGATCCCAGCTGAGCCGCAGGATCATCAGAGGCTTTTTTTAAAAACTTTTAAAAGCATTTTTTCGGCCGAAGAGGTTATAGAAAAAATGCTTTTAAAAGTAAAAAAAAAAAGAAGAAGCCTCTGATGAGGTGGGTGGGGTAAGCGAGTGGCAACCGGGCTGGGGACTGGTTCAGGGGCGTGGCCAGCCAATGTTATTACTGGTTCTCCGAACTACTACAAATTTTTACTACGAACCGGGAGCAGCCCACCACTGCCCCATATTCATTTCAACTTGGTTCAAATGAAAACACATGACATTTTGTATCCTAGATAGGGGCTAAGATGAATAAACTTAAATCAACTTGGAAACAACAGCCAACAACTTAATAGCCGGCCATCAACACCCCAATCAACAACTAAAAAGTCACACACAACTAGGCACCATATAAATTACCACACATAGAATAGTCCAAAGCACACACTCTGTTAGAGAGAAGTTCCTTGAGGATGGGCTCCAGCACAAGTCCGAAAGCTCGGAAGACTAAATCTCTGGTCCCGGTGACTGACCCAGATTGGATCCTGCAACATTATCCTGGGACACATATATTTGCCTTCATTCATGAAACTTAAATCAAGACCAAGCAATTAGCCACCTCCTCTAGCTGCATGCATTCATGGGGAAATATATTTGTATCAGTTTTTCGCTACTTTTTCCCCCCGCCATAAATAAAGCATACAAATAATAGCAGTAATCTTGAAATATTTTATCCTGTAAATAGAATGTTGATTGAAAAGAAAAACCCTTTGTGTGCTCTAAAATAAAGGGAGATAAAATCAACAAGTTGATTTGACGACAGTAAATGGCTGAATGCAGAAGTATCACACAACACTCACTATCCACATGAGTTATAATCTTGCCTGATTTTTGAGAAGAAAGAGCTACAACCAGGGCAGGATCTATTTCACATGGGAGTCCTGCAGCTGATGAGAGCTCATATACATTCATTGCAACCTGAAAAGCAAAACACTACTGTAGAATGAAATATGACTATATGAAATTTCATTAGATTAAAAACAGAATTAGGGAAAAGTGGAAAAACTAATATGATTTGAAAATTGTTTTCGAGATGCACTAACTGAGAATCTAAGTAACTTCAGGCACTTGTGCTGTAAATGCTTCTTGTCTCATATAAAAGAATTTGATTCCAGATGTCTCCTGTAAATCAAATCTGATTTTATTTCAAAGCAAAAATCTATCATTTTAGAGGATGAATGCTCATTATCCTAAAAACTACATTTCAAAATTCGCTGCCGTGTATGAATCATGCAATTATGTACATTTATTAAATAAATAAATAAATAAATAAATAAATAAATAAATAAATAAAAAAATAAAAAAAATCATCTTTCAAATTTCTTCTTCTGCTATGCTACTGGTTTAGGGGCTCCATGATAGAGAACAATTCTATCCCAGTGCTTGTCAGAAAAACCACCTACCAGTAACTATTGAGCTGCAAATTCTTACCATCCTATACTTGTTTGCATCTGTGTCTTAGAACTCCTCAGACCAAAATGATTTTAAAATATCCATTTATTTAAGGAATATTTCAACAACTATAAATTAGAAATTCTTGCTAAATGTAAAAGTAACAATAAATGATTATTCTCTTTCCTCTTTTCTAATCAATCTTAACTTCCCTTTTTCACTTTCTTCCCTGGTACTATTCTATTCCCTCTACTGATGACAATTTCTCCCCAATCTTTCCTAAGACATCACTTAATATTTCTGATTACTATAAATAGTTCTTCTTTACTTGTGTTGAAGATGACAAAATGTGGAATTGTAAATGATCACAATACTATGATTCTTTTTATCATGTTAATCAAAACCACCCAGACATTCCACAGCTACTGTGGTGTATTGCTTTTATGATTTGATATATAAATATTCTTTATTGGAATTAAATCATCCACTACTCTCAGGAGAAAATTCTTACCTTCATATCAGTCTCTCTTGGAATGTGGTCCTTAAAGTCTTCAATTGAACTTACAAGGAAAGGAATGTGATAGGATAAAACCTAGGATAAGGGAACACAGAAAAATAATTTCTTTCTTATAACTTTTCTCCCTTTTGACAGCATTTTATGATTTCTGCATATATTTATCCCGTGCTGTCCTCAGTTTATGCATGGCAGTTATGTTAAGGCTACAGAGACCTTATTTACCTCATTTACAGTTATTAGCACTTAATTACATTTACTTTTGTAATATATTTCATTCAATTTACATTAAGGTAAATGAATGTGTTTTACAGAAGAATTACAATGCACAACACAGTACTTACATCCCTAAGCGCTTCTTGTGCAAGTGATCGGAATGATAAAATAACACCAATAATAGTCATCCTCTTCAAAACACTATCCACAGCTGGAAAAAAAATGTAAAGACTGTGAAACAAATTTTCATTAATTTATGCTCATAAACAGCATTTCTTTTGTCTGTGCTAAGTTCTGTAGGACAGCAGCCCCCAATTTTTTGGGCACCAGGGTTCCGTGGATAAAGGTTTTTCCGTGGACCAGAGGAGGCGTGGTTTTGCATGCTGCCTACATCATGTGAATGGGACTTCACTTGTTTACGTGGCCCTGTTGCTGGCATGCAACAGCCGGTGCCGGTCCATGGACCAAGGGTTGGAGGACCCCTGCTGTGGGAGGTGGAGCATGAACCAGGAGAAAAATATTTGCATTTTAAAATCTCATGGACATACCTGCCTGGCCCAAAATCTCCCGCCACAGCGAGAATTTCTGGAGGAAGACCATTGCCTTAAGCTATCAATGGAAATGAACTAGTAAATCAAGATACAGTCCCATACAGAGAGAACTACAACCAAGGTGAACTTCATTCCATGTACAGTTCCCAAAGGCTGCTTGTAAACTGCCCGTTAAGATTCCCTCTAAATTTCTCAAGCACTGGATTGATCAGACATTGATTTATGCTCAAGGTCATTTGAGCCTTACTTAACATTACTACCTTTAGCAAGTGTGAAAGTGAAAAAGGAATAGGTGAATTTCAGAGAAAAGATGTGAAGTGTAACTGAAGTATAAACTTCAGAGTGAAGTATAACTCTGCCTTTGCATGTCCTTCAGTAACCAAGAAGCACCATTTCTCACAGGTGAAGCCTCCAAATTATTTTCAAAGGTGGTCTACAGCACAAATGCAAGATTATTTATTCATATCCTCATAAGGAAATGATGATGGTAAAAAAATCATTTTGAGCTGATAGCCAATGCAAATGCTTGGACTTTGGGGGAACAATACTATTTCTATAAATACCTTCTGTTCACTATACCTGCTTCCAGAAGCATGTCTATCTTGTTAGTAGTTTCTGTTTGCCAGTGCTCATAAGTTAATATTGTCTCTATACATTGGTGAGGCCCTGTATACCACCGGCATGCTGATTGTCCCTGGCTTCAAATCTTCACATGATTCCATCCAGCCTTTCACATGGATGTTACAGAATACAAGAGGACAACATAGACCCCTGCAGTACCTCACAACTAGACCAAACAAACCATGCTCAACAGTACAGTTTCATCATTATCAGAATGACACCAAATCCTACATAACAAGTAGTTCTAGGAAATTAATGTAATAAATACAATTTTTTTAAAAAATCAAGACTTCTAGAAAATCAACAGGGCTGCATGCTCTTCTAATAAGGATCATCCACCAAAGCAGTTTCAGAACTGAAACCAGGCCTGTATCAGATACATATCTACCATAGAAAATATATTTCACTTAAGCATATCAAAGTAGAAGGCCATCCTCCACTCTACCATCTCATCCAAGAGGAAAATAATTGCTACTAAACAGTAGTAGTCCAAAACCCAAGAAAAGGAAATTTGAGAAGGTGGCATGCCACTTCCTCTTTCAGAACCAAGAGAAGAACTTTTTCTAAAAAAAAAAAAAAAATGTCTGCAGGATCTCCAGATAACCATTTCCATTTGCCCCAATCCAGTTGGCTTTTTGCAAAGCTTTAAGAACTTGAGTATATACCTGGGTCTGGGGCTCTGAATGTGTTAAGAGCCTTGTTACTTGGCTTTACCATTAGTTGATTAACCATCATGGCTGCTGCCTGTATTTTACTGATTTTGTGGATGATTTTATTGTTTTAATTTTTTAAAATTATTTTAACTGTACCATTTTAGAATTGTAGGCTGCCCTGAGTCACCTGATTGAGTTGGCAGCTATAGAAACTGATGAATGACTCGATTAATAAATACATCTCCAGCTGGATTTAATTAGCTAAGATGATCAAGGGTAAAGCACAGACAGTGGAGTAGCCTCCATATTCTGTTTAAAACTCTGGGTTGTGGAAAATAAAAGTAATCCCATATAATTTAGCAAGACAATGACCTAATTACTTCAGCTCATACTGCAGCTTTCTCAAACTTAGCTCCCACCAGTCATTGGCTCCGAATTCTGAATGAAAGGTAACAAACTAGGAAGATTAAGTTAAGTCTGTGAAATGGAAATCAAATCTAAGAATGAATGAAAAGGAAAGAATGAAAAAAACGAATGCACTTTTTCCAGAAGCTTGTTTAGAATCCACTTTGATGACCTCTTAAAATTCTTACAAGCTTTTAAAATATTTGTCTTTATACAGTTTTATTTCTGAGTTTCATTCAGCTAATGAATTAAATAGGCTGTTGTATCAGCCACATATGACTGTTCATAAATTTATGCAATTCGTTAATGAAAGTGTAACTTGTTAATTTTAGTCTTTATTTGAAAGTGTTGGTCTATTTTGACTATTTATTTATTTTTGTCACTGAGAAACTTTTATTATCCATTACATTACCAAATATGAATATTTACATCTTTTATTGATTAAAATACTTACACGACAATCTTTTGAAGAGAGCTGCCATCTGATCTGGTTTATCAAAACTGGTCCTCATTTGTGTTAGTACTTCAACATTCTCAACCACAAGTTTCTAAGACGAAGCAAGATCTCAGGTCAGGCACAGATCTGAGTATAGTAATAAGTGCATGCTTTAGAACATTTCAGTGAGGCAAGCAGGAAACAGCTCATGAAATCCAGATCTTCCTAGTATCTGACCAGAAGAACTATGTCATTACACTATTTTAGCCTAAATACACAGCAAACAGAAAGCTTTGAGTGTAATAATAAAAGCTCTGTCTGCTTCATAAAGCATTTATTGTTCTAATCATCTCACAAAATTGGCCAAAGCTGGTTTGGAATAACTGGATTGCATTCCTCAATCTGGACTAAGATGGCCTAAAAAGAAAGTAGAGCAGAGCAGAGCAGAGCAAAAAGCACAGCAGAGAGAATAGAGAGCAAAGCAAAATAAAGCAAATTATAAATAACATTCTCTGCATAATATGCAAAGAAAATTGAAAGCATAAATACAGCAGAACACAATATCCAATACAGTACATCATTGGTTCACGTCAACATCACTTTTACAGGTTTTCTTCATGGAAAAATAACTTACATTTTCTGAGTTTGGTCTGGCTAGAGCTTCAAAACATTGCCTTCTATCATTTCTTCTTCTATTTTGGCAGGATTTTTATAGTAAATTTTTAAGACTAATTTATAAGATATAGGTAATTTGCATTCAAAGAATTAAAGCTATAGCTCTAAGGTTACATACCATATCACTCTGCATGATACTACATTTCAAGGATGAAGTTTCCTGAATCATTACTGGATTTCCTTAAATTAGGGATAGACAACTTTAAACCAGTCACATTTTGGATTTCAACTTCCATCAAGCAGCCAAGGCAAGAAGTTGTGCTTCAAAGTATCAAGGGGGCATTCGTTAATGCACAGCTGGCCCAGAAAGAAGTGGTGCAAACAGTTTGGGGCACATTATGTTATGCCTGTGACACTCTTGTTTTATGCTGCATTGTTGCAGTGGATTTCTCGATATAATGCAATGTGCTGGTAAATCACTATAAAACCCTAAATGGGTTCAGGATACTTGCAGTCTTTTGTATTCACCCCATCAGAACAAATAGCACTGGCATGCACCAGGCCCTGTCCATAAAGAAATATGACTTTTGTGGGTTTCAAAGTCATGCCTTCTCTGTCATGGTACCTGCCCTGTGGAACAGTATCACCTCAGATCAGCAGGGCCCTGACCTTTCTGGATTTTCATAAAGGCCAGGATGTTCTCCTAGGCTCTGAGTCAGGAGGTTAAACTAGTTCTATTGGTGGATTTGCTGTTTGGTCACTATGGATTAATATTCAATTTTTCGGTCTGATCATTACATATTATTATAAATTTAAGTTTCTATTTGTTGCATTATGCTGCGTTGAGTTTATTACTTGCTGTGTGCCCAGAGTCACCACCATGAGGTAGGAGGTCATACAAATTGTTTAAATAAATAGATAGATAGGGCATATGGCAGCCACAAAACAGAAAGTTATATGTAATCAGATGTAAAAGAGCTGTCCAGCCAATCCCAGGCATTTATGATCTACAGAGATATGTTGTTTGAGTATAACTGATGGTTAAACCAACAAGTTTGTGCACTTTACGAAACTACAAAAAAATTTACTGAATTGAAATGAGTTTGCCATTCAGATGAAATGCAGGGGGAAATCCTGATGAATAAGGACAAAAGATGGTACTAATTTAAATCATTTGAGGGATACCTTATTTCAACACAAATTTGACTGTTAAACTATAAAAACAGTAACCATGCAAGATTATTGAAAAGCTACCTTGAGTTCAGCAACCTGTGAGGAAATATGCCACATAAGACTTTCACTTAAGAACTTCATACCATATGGACCAAGAAGTTCTGATAAGGCTCTCATTTCTAAGGAAGAAAAATCGCATTCATTTGCTTTAATATAATGCCTTAATATAATGCATACAGTATGTACTGCTATTCTGTTTTGTAAGCATCTTAGATATGTACGCCGCCTCAAACACCCGCAATAGAAAATAATTTACAATCTATTTGCTGCAGTGTAAAAACAAAACAGGTAAATGGATTGAGAAACTAGTCAATTTGATCTAGTGGTTAGGGCACCAGGCTAGAAACTGGGAGATCATGAATTCTAGTCTCTTCTTAGGCATGAAAGCCAACTAGGTGACCTTAAGACCTGTCCCTCTCTCTCAGCCCAACCTATCTCACAAGGTTGCTGTTGTTGTGGGGAAAATTGGAGGAGGAAAGTGTGTTGGATGTGTTCATTGCCTTGAGTTATTTTAAAAATAATAAAGGTGGGATATAAATAAATAGACACTCTGCTCACTATAAAAACAATCCTATTCTCAACTTTTGCTTCTTACGCCATCTCCACTCCTCAGCTCCCTCCATCACATGTGTCAAAGGTGCAACTTTTGAAGACCTTAGGGAAGCCTCACTGTGTGACCTGAATTCTCTTTATTCCTCTCTGGTTTCAACAATACAGCTTTGCTATCTGACTTCCCAATGTAGTATTTATACTTAAGGGTGTTACTTGACAAAATTACCTGACAGAAAAACTCCCAATATTTTCAAACAAACATTTACAGAAAACCTACCTGAGATGTCTGAATATTCTTCTGCATTAAATGTCAGCTCATTTTCAGTAGGCAAGTTGACAAATGCCTTCATTGCAGGGAAATAAGCTATATGGCCATTACTGACTTGCCGTAGCAAAGTTTCCAGATACCTTAACAAAAGGAAATTTATTTTCACAGTAGAATTCATACCATATCAACTCTGGCAAGATCTATATGAATTTTTGTCCTTGCTAATTCACATAAAACAACCGAATGTATTAAATGCCCATCTTCACAGCATGTAATATTCAGTTAAAATCAATTTGCAATTTCCTTAATAGGAAACTAAGAAACTTCACTTCATGAAATTCAGTAAGCTGATATACTAATTAATATCTCTGGTACAGCCTTTGAAGCTTTGAGTGTATTGAAGACCTTTATTGAGGCTAAACTGACAATTTATTACTTTTTAAAAAACCTTTGGACAATATACAAGAGATTTGGAACACATAATTGGGGTAACCAAGGCTGTCAGCTTCAAGGAATATTATCTTTTTCTGTAAAAATATTATCTTTTTCTGTGTAAAAGAATTTAGAATCTACTGAATCACTCAGAAAATAATTTTAAAAGATTGTCTTAATCCTTTCTACATAGATGTTATGAGTATACACTGGTCATTCTATATTGGTTAGGAGTTATTTCTATAGTGAACTATGTTCTTCTTGGAAGGCAGTTGCAGTTAAAAAATGTTAATATTTTATTATACTGTATCTAAAAATGTAGAATCTTTTAATCTATGAAGCTCTTAGGATATACTTTTGGAAAGAAAAGGTGATTATGTATTCCTAAAAGAATATATGGGTTCTTTGGGATATATATTGGTTTGATAAAATCTGGCAACTCTGTCTCTGAATTTGCTTTGAACCAAATCAAAAGCAAGACTGGATACTATTTGGGTTTAATTCACTGTTAAAAATTGAATCTTAATGTGGAAATAGAAGAAAAGAAGTTTTCTTCTTTCCAATTTTTTCAAAAATATTCATTTAGGACTAGATATAATTCAGGTAGGTGAGGTTTTTACAGTTATTTTAAAAGCTCCCCCCCTCCTGACACTGTCTTTGAGGGATGCTTAATGGTTTTTTTTTTCTCCTTTTGGGAGCATGCTTTTTCCTTTCAGTTTTTTTTTTTTTTAAAATAAGGTCTCTGAGATATTCAGTTTCAAGCTGCATACTGAAGCAGGGCACACTGTTCTCTTTCACTTGGGCACTCATTCTCAATCTTTTTTTTAAGTCTGAAAGTTCGCCTCTTACAAAACATAACAGGGAAAACAGTCATTCAAATTCTTACCAATTTGTGTATAGACTGGTGATGGTTGGCTCCCCATGGCTATCTAAATGTTGGGTTTGCTGAAGAAGGACGTTATTAAACACTCTTGTGATGTCAATCTGTACATAATTTTCTATTGACTGGAGCACTGTCATATAAGCTCTGACACTCGTTAACAATTCTGAAGGTTTTGCAATTTCTTGTGTTGCCTGATTATACATTGTCATCCCAACAATTGACCTTTGTAAAAATGAAAGAAGTTATTAGCACATTAGTGTCATGCAGATAATCTACATAATCTAAATGAAAAGTTTTCAAAAAAGCAAAACCTGACTTTAAATTACTATAACACAGTTATTCATATCATCTGAACAATCTGATGTTTGCCTGCTTTTCCGGTACCAATAAAGGATTGGTACTCAGCTCAGGGTTGAAATGATGGGTTCTTGATGCTCTCTGAGCTTATTGTTTTCTTGCAGAGGTTTCATTATCCAAACTAGTAACATCATCAGTGCTAGTAAGAAGCGGGCTTTGCTCTCAGTTTATATTTATAAGTTTATAGAATACAAACTGAGAGCAAACCACACTCCTTACTAGCACTGATGATGTTACCTAGTTTGGGTAATGAAACGTCTGCAAGAAAACAACCAAACCTCATGGGTTTCTAATGACGCCGATTGCTTCGCCCACGATTGGCATTAAAATGTTTAACAGGCTAGAAGCTCCCATACAGAGATGATGAAGTATGATTTAACTGAACTGGTGGGATTAATCAAAAGCAACAGCCTCTCATGTTTGTAAAAACGATGGAGGTGCCTATTGCAAAATGTCAACTGACTTAGGATCTTTCTAAGATTCAATGATTCTTACTTGTTTTGATATTAAGAACAGGCATTTCCCACTATGTAAACTTAAGGTATTTGTCATGAATATCTGATTGCTATGATCATAACCTTGATAATACTATAATCCCTATAAAGCGACAAAAGGCAAAGCACAATATAATTGCATGACTGAAAATAAGCAGTTGCGCAACTATAAAGTTGACCAGTACCTAATGCAGAGTTTTCAAACTGGCGGCTTCATGTTATCGTCACATGACATATCATGACTTTCCCCCCCTTTGCTAAACTGGGGGTGGGCGTGGCTATTGCCTGATGCATCCGGCCCCCAAGTTTGACACCCCTGACCTAATGGAACAGACACATGGAAGATTCCAAAGAAGTATTGTTCATGACAGCCAAAGGCAAAGATTTAAAACTGTTAATAGGACTTACTTGGTAAAACGAATTTCCAAGTGGGATGTTAAATACTCCCTTGGGGTAAAGGTGTGTTCCCATACAATCATGTTTGGAACGTAATTGATAGAAAAGCAGAGTTCAGAAAGTGCTGTGTGCAATTTGTCCAGGCTTGAGTAGGTGAAAAACAAAGAATATACAAGTCACATAAGAAAAGATAAAACTACATAAATCTAAATGTAAATCTACATAAATCCCAATCTAATATATGCTATTTGAATGCAATTGTATAATTCTTTGAGAGTGGTTAAGGCATCAGACTAGAAAGAGGGAAACTCTGAGTGCCAGTCTTGCCTTAGGCACAGAACCAGCTGAGTGATCTTCAACCAGTCATTTTCTCTCAGCCTTAGGAAAGAGGCAATGGCAAAGTACTTCTAAAAAAGCTTTGCCAAGAAAACTGCAGGGACTTGGCAAGGCAGTCTCAAAGAATCGGACTTAACTGAACGGAAAGGGGAAAAAAGTATATTAAGAAGAGTAGCACAGGGATAAAAAGAGATACAATTCTTTTGTCCTATCTTGTGTTAAATGGAAAGGAGAAGGTTAAAATACAGAAACAGCTGTTTGTTGTGCAGATTCAGTATTGGTTAGAGTAGCCCTCCAACATATGTGACTTCACCACAAGCAAATTTGAGTATCCTTGGCAAATATTCTGCTCTCCAATTTGCCTTGCATGGCTCCAATATCAGTGTAGTTGAGAAGAACAGTGTTATGATTGTTCTTCTCAAAAGAGATGGAGGGAGCTCAACCATATGGACTGATCTTGTCCTTTCTCAGCCATCATCTGATGAAAGTAGAAGTTGCTACTGCATCCATGGGTAAAATTTAAGCCTGACATAGAAGACATGGCAGACCAACATATTGTTGCTTGCGTCTCATCAGGATATGAGGACATGAAGCACACTGATACCTACGCAGATTGTAGAATGCTATTACTATTTCCTTGATCTGTACTGTATGCCAGGAGCCTCCAACCCATTAAGCTCATTAGGAACCGGGCAGTGGAAGTGGTGGATGCATGTGTGAAGCTGCATTTTTGAAATTGGCATGCAGGCATGCACACAAAACCATCGCCTCTTCCCTGCTGGCATCTCTCTGCTGAATTGGAAAGGTTGGAGGCCACTGCTGTATGCCAATGAAGATTTTTAAACAGGATTCTCATTGATAAGATCCAAGAGGTGACAAACTAAATTTGGAACATACTGTTAAGTTTAACTGGGTAGGAAGCATGCAGACCAATTAGTGCTCTGTAGCAGTAATTGAGGTAAAATATGAGAAATGTTTCCTTTGTTGATTCAGAGAAAACATTTGATAAAGTGAATAGAACTGAATTCTGGAATATTTTCTGCAAATATGCAACTGAAAATCGGATAATTAATGTAGTAACACTAGTATATGACAGAAGAACATGCGAGAGAATGGAATGTTTAGCAAATGATTCAACACAAAATCGGGGAGAAAGACAAAGATGTGAAATGTTCCCTGGTTTTTTAATATATTTATGAAAGTGTTTATGATGATGTTATAGATTATGTTTGTTGGCATTATGAATGTCCACATGCTTTTGTAAAACACAATAGAATCCTGAACAATGCAGAGAACGGCAGGTAGATATATGGTGTAAATTAAAGCATGGGCCTGAAAATTAAACTATCAAATTAAGTTATTAAACACCAAGGTGAGTGATAAATAATTATAGACTGAATACTGTACATGAGTGCAAAAAAAAAAAAAAAAAAAAGGCAATGCTGTGATGGTTTGGTCATATATAAAAGGACAGCGCCTGATTCAAGAGAAGATGGATAGGCTAATCTTACCTCTCCTGTAAGAAAGGTGCGGTTGATGGAGTTGATTATATTCTCAAAAAGGAAGGAGTGAATAGGGAATGAAATCATGTGTGACACGGTAGAAAAAAGGATGGTTTCAAGGATAGAAAGCTATGGGGAGGTATAGTGAATGGTACAATTGCAAAATATATTTAGCTATATTTCCTCTCCTTCCTTTTATCTTGTGCTTTTAAGTAGTTTCTTTTAACTATTCCTCCCTCCTTTTTTGCCTTTTGCACAGCACTACTTAGCCTGAAAGGGAACAGCACAATATTTATGTATGTATATAAAAGACAGAAGAAAATTTAAGACAAATATCTACTTAAATATAAATGATCTCAAAATTACTCACTTGGTCACTACCAGCCTATTTTTTCTCATGCTTTCTACTCCTGGTTTTTCTCTTTCTGGTTCTCCTTTCTTACCCGTCTGTTTCTTTGACTTTTTGTTCACTGCTTGGCTAATAGTTTTGGCACAATGTTTTGGCAGTAACTTAAAAAAGGAGAGGAAAAAAAAATTCAAAAACCAGTTACAATTTACAAAAAAACAAAAAACAAAAAAAACCCCCATCCCTAATTTCATTTGGAATACTGCACTTCATACCTTCACTATCATTTTGCCTTTGAAGATTTGAGTAAGACTGTCCATTTCCAGGATTTTACCCACTTGCAATGTAGTAATGACAACATTTAGGATTGAAAAACGATTTTATTCTAATTTCTATCTATTCCAATTATGAAAGGCTATGCTGGTTTCTGATGGATATAAAGACTGGATTATTATGAAAAAGACTTTATTTGGAATTTAATATTATATTATGTAACAATATCTAAATTGTTAGGATTGTCTGCTCATCTATCCATCCAATTTTATGTCTCCCCCACCATAGCCATGTTGACTTTGAGTGGCTAACAAGGGTTAAAATGTTACAATACGGAACATGGTAAACTCAAATATCATATAGTAAAACACATTAAACCAGAGACTAGGCACGCCCCTTTATTATTCCAGCAGGTTTATCAACTGGCTCACATCAGAACTAAGGCTTCAGAGTCTTCTTAAAACTTGCCAGGGGTAGGGCCAATTTAGTATTGGGGATGTCTGTTGTTCCATAGGGTAGGTGCTTTAACAGAGAATATGCACCCCATGGACCCTGGGAGGTAGTTCCGTTTAATTAACTGGACCTGAAGCATGCCAATCCTTTCAGATCTTGTAGGATGAACAGTTAATTGGAGATAGATGATCTCACAAATATTCAAGGTTTTTTTCTTACTTTATATATTTTTCATTTTATGTAGGTGACATTTCACATAGAATGGAGGGGAAAAAACAGGTTTGTGCCCAAAGGGCTTTTCAATGTGAGTGGGGGACAAGGTAAACTATGGAAGACAAGGGTTTCAGGCAGGGATAAACAAAGAATGTGTAATTATTGCATAATACCAAGTTTCATTTAGTTACAGTACAAAATAACGAGAATTAATTCTCACCTGATCACTTAGGGTACATTGCTCTGTACAAATATCTGTGATAAGATTCCGGGCCTGTTTAGCCATTTCATCCAAAAACATGTTACACAAGGAGAGACTGCGATCACCAATGTGGTGTCTCTATCAAGATAGATAAATCAATTCTCAATTTATTTCTACTCTTTTAAAATTAGGAGATCATTAATACTCATTGAAAATAGCTTTTAAAATTGATTTGAATTAATATCACGGCAAATAGGTATTATTCTTTATAGTTTAGTCACTATATTAAAGTATTTGGTTATATACATTGAGCAACAGGATATAAATCTAACGCATAAACAAATATATTGAGTACACATGGCTAGACCTCCCTTCAAAAGTATTAACATTAAAGAGATGACATGCATTCTTACTATACCTCGCTAACCTCTTTCCACCCCAGATATATGTGAACCAATATGAATAATTTTATACCACACATTTTTAAAAATCCTTAACTTAGAAGGAATGAAACTAATCAGCTAAGAATTATCTGTCTTTTCTGAAATCTTGCTGAGTTGGGGGATGATACAGAAATGCATTCCTTACTTTCTGACGTATTACCTCTAAACCAATTTTGCCCCTTTTCTTCAACATTGCCACAAGCAGACTAAGTCAGGCTGGTCTGATAGGAACCATGATTTTCTACCTGAACCAGTCTTTGTATCATGTATCAACTTATGTCCCATGTATTTTAAGTTTCTGCTGTCCAAAGGGTCACTTATGGAGATGGAAGGTGTAAATGTTTTAACAAACTAGTTGGCACATATGAACACTGATTTAAAATGTAATGTATTTATCTATATGTGTGTATGAGTTTATTCATAACCAGCCCTCTCTGTTTTTTATTTGTCAAGAATGGAGGAATTTCTAATACAAGACAAAATTTTGAACTGTGTTCAACCAGATTCATTGTGGCTAATGAAGCAGACACCCTAATCTAGTCTTGCCTTTATATACATAAAAACAGTATGATCCTCCAGCTTCTCTCTCTACTTATGCAAGGGATACTTTAAGTCACAGTATTACCTCTTCTGGGCACAGTTCATGGGTACAGCTCATAAAGTGAGTGCAAAGCAGCGGAAATGCAATTGAGTATCTGGACTGGGAGGGCAATTCCAAGCACTGCTGAAACATCTTCTCAAAAGCACGACTGTAAAAACTGTTCAGAATCATGAATCATTTTCATTTTACTTGGAGAAAGTGTTTTATATCAATAAACAGTATAAAACATGCTACTAAGTGCATACATTTAACATACCAGAAATTGTATCCTATATTCTATTTATACAATAGCTGAAACCATCTAAAGATTGAAACACGATATGACTTATTTTAATACAATAGAATTATTCTAATAAAATTAGAGGAATAAATATATTTAGAGCAATAATAAATTACAACAGAATCAATCTCCAGTTCAAATGTTTCTAAAATAAATAAGTCATCATGGTCCTCTTAAAAGAAAAAAAAGAGCAGAACAATCTTTTAAAAATTCACCCCAGTATCAACTGCAGAAGAATGTTTCTGAGTGGATTTTGATTATAAAACATAAAAGCAAAATAATGAAAAAGGGTATACCTGTGTCCCATTGCCTGTTTGGTATAGAGGTTAAGGCACCAGTCTAGAAATGGGGACATTTGAGTTTTATTCCTGGCTTAGGCACAAAGTCAGCTGGGAGACCTTAGGCCTGTCACTATCACTCAGCCCTTTTTACACATCCACTTTTTTAAAATGCTGCCAAGAAAACTGCAAAGGGCAGTGTCCAAGAGTCAAAACTGATTGGATGGCACAATTTCCCCCCCTTTGTTGTTGCATTCCACCACCAACTGCCAAACAGATAAATGGCATGGCTGGCAGCAATGACCCAACTCTACACCCATCGCTAGCCGCCTTGTCTTTGGCAACATCCCCCTTATGGTCTCCACACAAGATATATTTCTTCCCACCTCAGGTATGCTACTGTCAACAAGTATATAAGCAATAGCATGGCAGAGAGGCCAATTTAATCAACTAGATTAAACCGATACAACTTTAATAAAATCAGCAGCTGTATTCCCACTCTTTTGTTGTATCAAAGGACTAAAATCCAGATTAAAATGGTTTCTTTCCAATCTCTGAATAGAAGTAGCTCATAATATGTACTAATATGTGCATTCTTTAACCTCTATTCAAACATCTGTTCTATTGAATTAAGTGGGTCCTACACAAGAATAAATTGCAATTTCGTAGCAAGAATGCAATGTAATCATGTTAACAGCAGACATTTTACAGTATTTCATAATTTGTACATTTTCTTTAGAGTTGGACAAATATTAAAAGTTCAGAACTAAATTAAATGACGTACCAAAATATAGAAAGATCTGATGTTTCAACCAACATTTCAACCAAAGAGTCTACCATTTTTGTGTGGAAAATTATTGTATTCATCATCTTTCCAAGTTCTCTGTGGTCAGCAAGACTAAGTGACGCTTTGGACACACTAGTATAAGCCTGTAAATGTAAAACAACACAAGGAAAATAAACAAAAGATGGATCCCAGGTTAAGACCTCTGAGAGAATCTGTCACCATTTATATGGAAGTATTTATGTAATAAAATGGAATGAAAAATAAAACAAAATATGCTTTTGTTATATTTTGCTTAACTTGGGACAGATCACTTTTTATCAATCTCCATTTGGAAAATGTCAAAATGCTCCTTAACAACTTTTTGTGCATAAACAATCTATTTTTACAATGGTAATTACAAATAAGTAAATTGATAAGAGTCATTTGAGAACCTAGGAAGACTATTTTCCCAGTTACTTTTATTTATCAGCTCAATCCAGAATTATGGAAACTACTTATTTTCCTTATAAAAAAGCATTTATTGCTTCAATATTTTTATAAAGTGGGATGAAATCCAAATCAGATCAAAATAGTAATGTGCCAATTAGGAATGAAATAAATGTTACTTGAAACTGTATGTTAAAAAATTCTAAGTTTGTTTACAGCCAAAAACCTAAGTCCAAATGCAGAATTAATTTTTTAAGCATATTCTCCTGTAGTATTTGAAAAAAAAAATTCCAACATTAGATAAAAAGACTAGTATGTTCTTCCAACTCTTGTTCTTTGAACAACTGAGGAAAACCAGACTACACATTATCTCAAAAGCAACTTACAAGGAAAACTGATTTGGGTTTAACAACGGGATCTTTCTACAAGGATACACTTGGGGTACGTGCAATAAATTAATCAAGAACAAGCCACAAAACTTTCTCTAAACTGATTTGGCTATACAACTGTTATTACAGATCTCTATTTGTAACACTTTATTTCACATTTCTTCAAATAATCTAGTGTTACCCTGTCCTTTTGCTTTAAACAAGGGCCACGTCTAAATGACTAATAATGTTTATTTTATGAAATGGCTTGTTCTCCAGATTAAGATGACTATGCATTTTAGAGCTTCTAGAAAATATAATGCCAAAATTATATAAAGTCTAGCACACAGACTTATATACCGCTCCATAGGGCTTTACAGCCCTCTTTAAGCAGTTTACAGAGTCAGCATATTGCCCCCAACAATCTGGGTCCTCATTTTACCGACCTCGGAAGGATTGAAGGCTGGGTCAACCTTGAGCAGCTCAGAACTGAACTCCTGCAGTATTGTTCTAACCACTGTGCCACCACGGCTCACATATTCAATACTCCAAAGACTGACGCGGTGATTTGTAGATGGTTAGAGAAGTGACACTAGCTTGTCACGTTACGTAAACATAAATGAATGGTTCATATACTTATGCAAATGCTTCTTCTGCCCAGATACGGCTAGCACAAGCAATCACAAATTGGAAGCAGTTCTGTCAATTGACCAGTCTCTACAAGGCCTTGCCAGAATAGCTTGTATTTTTACTGAAACTCTCTCACAGAGAATCAATGTTTGATTTAATAGCATCCTACTTCCTGACACCAAAGCAGTTTTTTAAAAAAATCTAATTTGAACATTGCTCTTAAAGCCCAATACAGGATATTGGACTACCATGAACTCTTTTCAGCACGTCCAATAAGAATCAATGAAATCATATAGGGAAGTTATGCCAGCACAAATGAGTGTAATGCCATGTAACAGCAATAAATGTAGGAAGACTACCACAGCAAACCAATTCATGTCAAAGATTAATCAAAGAACTTTTTGTCTTAAAGCCATGAATTATTGCAATATAAAACATATCCTATGCTTATGAGATGGGAGATGATTAATTAATCATGGACACATTGATTTGTTTCGCCCACCATAAAAGACACAGAACGAAATGTCCATTAAAATCTGGGCATATTTCACATTTAAACCAAGATATAATTGGTTGAATCAGATCAATGTTGTGTATTTTTATTATATACATATATATTTAATTGCAGATTTTGGAATATACTTAAAAATTAACAACTGAAAATCAATAAAATCTTTGAGAAACTATCCTTCCTATCACCAGGCAGAGGCCATGTAAGCAATCTTAGGCTTTTATATTCTGCTCTCTAACTATTTGAATGGATAGTATGTTTTATCCTCACATTATGTGTATTATATGAAACAATAAAGTAGGCAACTTCTAAAAACATCTCTATTTAGGAATTATCAATTCTATTGGAAAAATTCTAGATCTAGGCCTGTTAATTTTAATTTGGATATTATTTTGTTCCAAATAACCAAACACAGCTGGTCATATGCAAATTATTCGATTTACCATACATGCATGAGAAGATATTACAAACATACTTTTTTGCTAGCAGAGCAGGATGGTAGCTTTAATCATTTAAGTTCTTTTATTATTATTTAATAAATTAACATGCTCAGGAAATATAGATCGGAAAAAAAGAAATCAAATACTTAAAAATTATTAGCTTGACTGAAAATGATTAGACTCTAGATCAGAAAAAAACCCAAAACGTTGCATTTAAGTACAATAAGATAATTCTTACCTGTAATCTAAACCAATCAAGCCTCATTCCTCTGAAGTCAAATACCTCTCCATCTTCAACTGCAGCAAAGAAGGAAATGAAAAATTAACTCTGTAACACACTATTAATGCACAATGAAGATAATCCCTCAATTCTTGTATTTAATATCAGAATTTTGCTGATTAATTTTAGTCCTATGCAAAACTCTCTACACTCGCTAAATGGACATCAGTTTATATAACTAACTGAAATTTAAATTGAGAAAATCTAAGTTTCAATTTAAGCTTTTAGAAACTTCAGATGATTCTTATCAGACAACTGTCCTGAAACACTGCTGGTCAAAATGTTCAGGGAGACAGAAGTTATATCTGTAGTTTTCTATAGAGAGTTCTTAGTTCCTGAAAATACTTTGCAAGGAATCTTCTGAAGTTAAAGTCTGTGCCAATTTTACCTGCATTGGACATCGCACAAACACTTGATAGTAAATAAAACAGATCAAGCAAAGGCAAAGATAATGCCACATTAGCTTTGAAGATTAGGGTTATCTAGAACTAAGTGAGTTTATATTTGAAAATAAAAGACTGACAGCTCAGTTTGTGACAGTGGGCAGTTGCTTTCAAAAACACATGCAGGAAAAAAAGAATGTTGAAGACATTTATTATTCAAAATTGTTCAAAGAGACTTATTCACTTGGTTAAAACAGCTGCATGAAACATATACCTCTCTCTATGTTTGTATGTATAATGTTGTTCAGAATGATAAAAGGTAGGAACCAGCAATTTCATGCAAGAACACTTTCACTGAATGAATGAATAATAAATTAATAAGATATACTAAAGGTTCAAACACCACAATATCATTTGTATATATTAAGATCTTGAAAGATGTGGATAGCTGACAAAATTTCTATTCTTCTCCCATTCCATGGTGTAAGGGAGTAGATTTTAATGAGAAATAAAGATTATGGAACTCACCTAAACCATACTCCTTTTAAACCCCCCCCCTCTCTCTCTGTCTCTGTCTCTGTCTCTGTCTCTCTCTCTCTCTCTCTCTCACACACACACACACACACACACACACACACACACACACACTTACCTTGTTTCACACTCAAGGAGGTCATAGTGTTTACAAAAGAGGACATAATGATGGATTCATCTTCAGGGCACACTGAAAGATTCTAAATATTCAAATGTATAAAACGAACAAGTTATAGCATTGGTTAATTCTGTAATTTTATTTATTTATTTTTATTAGTCCAATTTATATGCCGCCCTTCTCCATAGACTCAGGGTGGCTTACAAGGCATTATAGCAATAGCCTGCACACTTTTATGTATATACCTGCTTATTAGGGCTTTCAGCCCCCCCAAGCGGTGTTGTTCTATACAAAGCTGGCTTATTGCCCCCACAATCCGGGTCCTCAATCAATCACTAACTGCAAGTTACCACAAAAGGGAATTCCTTATATGTACACACAAACATTCTCTCTCACACATTCTTTCTCTATATATTATTTATTTAAAAAGTGCTTGGAAACCTACGTAAGTGTGGCTTTAACAAGTGCCTACAATTTTTTAAAAGCAACGATTTCTTTTCCTAGGATTGTTTAGTTGCCTATTGCTTTAAACTGATGTAAGAAGTTTGTTGTTTTCCTTCTCACAAAATCCAAGCATGGAATCTAAAGTGCCAATACACACACACATATTAGGAAGTTTTTCTTCCTCATTATTTGCATCCCTTGCCAGCTATATATGTAGATAAATTTTAAGTGGTACTGATGCATGCAATCTTTGTGTAAAAGAGTTAGGGTGAGTAATAAGGAGAGTACATAATTTTATAGACAGTATTAAAAAAATAAAATCAACAAGTAATATTTAATCTGAAAACTGTTCTTATTATTCTTTCATGGCTATCAGGCTAAAATAATTTAATTACAAACAAAAATGAACTATATTTTTAACAGTCCCCATCCTGATATCTATATATTGTAATATAAAGAGATTATTGATGAAAGCAGGAAAACTAGAGATTTTAATTAAACATAGTTGAGAGCTTTTAAAAGTCAAAGCTGGGATCCAGGGATAGCCAACCTAATAATTACTATCAAATATTTTAGACCATTTGTCTTAACAATGCTAGGTAGAGCTGAAATTAGAGGTGGGTTGCTCCCGGTTCGCACCGGTTCACAAGAACCGGTAGTAAAAATTTTTAGTAGTTTGGAGAACCGGTAATAAGATTGGCTGGCCATGCCCCCGAACCGGTTCCTGGCCCGGTCGCCGCTCGCTTAACCCACCCACCGTCATTGCCCGCATGCAGCCCCGGGACTCCGCCCTTTGCCAGCCAGGAGTGCTGCCGCCAGTCGCTCCCATGCACCCTTTTGCCTGCCTGCCTGCCTCGTCACCGCCACCATGAGGAAAGGCCCCGAAGTTGCGCTGCCTGTGATCCACGCCGCAGGGAGAAGCCAGGTATGGCTGGGGGGACACTGCCCGGAGCTGAGTTTGAGGCTGGCAGGAGGGTTGCCTCTTAGCCGGCTCAAACTGTCTGCTGCCGAAGCCTGTCGCCATCTCCTCTCTCCTGCCAGCTGCTCCTGTGCGAGAACCACTGCCGCCAAGGGCGAGGGGGCGGTGGTGGCAAGGATGGGCCGTCCGGGGCTTCCTTGTCTCCCCGCCCGAGCAGACTTCTGGCATAGCCCCAGGTCTCTGGAGGGAGGGAGGGAGGCCCTGGCCTGCTGTTCCTGCCACCGCCACCCCCTTGCCCCCAGCAAGAGCGGTTCTCGTGCTGCCGCTTCTCCAGCAGCACCAGGAGCAACTGCCGGGTCAGAGAGGGCGGGGCAGGCTGTGGTGGCAGGCCGTTCTTGCCGGGTAACAGACAGGCTACTCCTGGAGCAGCCAGGAGAAGGAGAAACTGCCAGCGGGGAGGCAAGCTGCCCCAGGAGGACCGGAGGAGAGCACAGCTTCTCACTCATGGAGAACTACCGGTGGGGAAGTAGGTGCGGTAAGAAATGCGTGAGCCAGGAAGCGGTTATGCTCCCTGGCCAGAGAGGGTTGCACAAACCTTTGCTGGAGTAAACGTGCTACCCTCTCCGGCCAGGGAGCATAACCGCTTCCTGGCTCACGCATTGTGCCAGACAAATGACTGGTTTTTATATCTCTATTATATAATTACAACCTGCTTATCTGCAGGACTATCTCTTTTTTTGGAAGCTAATCAAACATGGAGAAAAGGCCTTCTAAAAACACCACTAATGGCCAAGGTTCACTTATAAAGTACTTTTAAAGAGTTGGAGGCTTCTTCAATTCCATTAAACATATTGCCTCTGTTTAGATGCGCAGTCACGATGGATTCTTTCCCCAGATTTTTATTAATTAACACAAATTATGTGTTTTCAACACATTAACTTTTTGCCTATAGTTTGTTGTTCGATTTCTATTACCCATCTTGACAACCCAGCTAAGATAATAAATCAAATAAAAAATAATAATCAAAGTTTACTAAACTACACTAACAAAAGAGGGGAGAGAGGCACAAGCTGTTTACTTTTACTGTTTTCACTTCTGCTGTGATGCCCTTACATGCCTTTTCCTTATTACAAGAACCTTCAACTTTATTATATGCATTTATAATTTTAAAATATAAACACACTCATAACTATTTTCCCTTCTGAACATCTTAATGAATCTTTGGTGAAGGACAAACATTGAGCCCCATCTAGTGGACATTGGAAAAAGGTGATTTATTGTAAGAAATTTTGTCTTTTCAGACAAAATACGGAGACCTTAAAAAAATTTTTGTCACTAGTGTATCTTTTTATGATGACTAATAGGAAACATAGGCTCTTACACTGACTTGGAATTTCAAAAAATAAACAAAGCAGTATTCAATCCAACTCTTGTAAATTTTGTCAGATTTCATGGCAAAATCTTTACCACTCACCTGTACAAGTTCATTTAAAACAACTGCATCAAAACCTGATAGATATTGAACATAATATCTTTGCATCACTGGGCCATATTTTCGTACGTGTGCTCTAAGCTCTTCCATGTAGAAAATCAGTTCTGCTATGTGCCTGAAGGAACAGAATAAAACAGGCGGTTGACAAGTGGAAAAAACAATAAATTTGAGTGGGTGGGAAAAGACCAACAAGCTCAGATGACTTTGCTTTTTCGCTATTAACTTAATATTTTTTTCACTGATGAATTGTAAAGAGAAGAGAATTAAACAGGGTATCTCATGAAAAAATTACATGAAAGTCTCTTTTCATATAAAATGTAGGAGCTGAGGAGGCAGAGCTGGGATGGCGGAGTTAAATGCATCATCAATTTAGAGCCCTTGTGTTGTCCAGCCCTCCTTCAATTCTGCTGATCTTTAGCACCAATTTAGTGTTGACTGTTAGTTGACTAGGTTCTTGAGTATACATTTCACTAGTTCATTTATGCTGCCATCTTATAAATGGTCTTGATTTTTTGCCCCTGACAGCAAACGCTTTATTACTGAAAAAGCTGTATGTTTGTCCCTAAATAATTAAGAAGAAAAATATTAAAAAGTACAATTCGAAAGAAGTGGAGAGCGGACAAATGGAAGGGATGAATCATCTAGCATCATCACTTGTCTTCCAGCTGAATGGGAAGGACGATGTAAGGGAGCTAAGGAGAGGGAGGGCCACCAGTGATGCTATGGTCTCTTGAGATGTAGGCCCGTTTCCTGTGGCCTTTGGAGACCCCGTCTAGGATTTATTTCCTGCCAGTTTCAGATATAAAACATGTGAAAACTGTATAATAAACTTCAAAAAGTAAAGGGCCCCACCCACAAACAAATGTGTGGATTTGTGATGTGGTTCCACCCATTTGGAACCATTCAAGTCTCTTAAAATGCTGCTCTTGACAACTAAGAGGTTGCCCATTTCTGTTATAGAGAAAAGACAGAAGGGAAAGGTTAAAATGTTCCTACTTTAACAGGCCAACTGAGATGGATGTCTAAAACAAAACCTCTATGATAAATAAGGCATTTACTAAACTACTGGCAATTGATTAAAAACGATAGCATATATCCAAGAGCACAGGGAATATTCCCATACAAGGAGTCTTCCCTTTTGAGAGAAGCAATTCTGCTGGAAAATATCATGCCATTAGTGAATAGGTCCATAAGGTCCCATCAGCCTAGCCCTAGGGACAATTTCCACAGTATTTTAGTTAAGAATTCAAGGACTGGCTTATCCATGGATGGGCTTATTTGTGCGCACGCACACATTAACTTTATGTATAATGTGTTCAGTTAAGTTTTTGTTTGTTGCTGACTCATCAAATATCACAACAGAACAAACTGGTTTTGAGATCTACTGTAGTTTAAAGATTGGCTAACAACACAATAATCATGTATGTGAATTAATTAGCATAAATATTTTAAATCTCTTTAGGATATTGAGAACATTTTTGAGAGCTTTTGGGTTGAGAGATATTGGAACATTCTTCACACTGACTCACCCAGTGTGCATTAGTACGGTATGCACAGAATTTATATTTATACTATTTATTTATCTTATTTAGATCTCATCTTTATTATTTTTAAGACATTAAATTAATTAACATTATTAATTGATTATTAATTATTATTAATTGTCAGCAGCCGTTTCACCATCACTGCAATAATACGGTAAAGATCTGCTGATGGGAACATGTTTCAGATTTCACTTTAGCTATCTAAGTGGTGATAGCGGAGAAAACAACAGCAACAAAAAACCCCTATTAAATACCTTTATTAATATGACATTTTCTGTTAGGGCCCCATTACTTTCTTGTCTGTTCACTTTCTATAGACAAATTAATGCTTTTGGGGAAACAAATTAAAGCCCCTGTCCAGTTTCATTTAATTAATACAATGTTATTTTCAATTTGCATTTTATCTCTTATTTTTCAACTTTCTAAACATTGCTAGTAGTTAGTATTTTAAATTCAAGAAACATTTGTATTGTAATCAAGCTTTTATACAGTGCAGTAATGCAGTTCTCGATGTAATACTGGTATGGCACATATTCAAATCACCATGTCATATAAACCCTGCTTTATAAACCTTGATATACAACTTTCAATCAACATGCACAACCATGTTTTGATATAATTTCATTTTTACAAGGACCCCTCAGGAGCTATGTTACAGAGAACATTTATTTAATCTATCAAGAGATAAAAGCCATCTAGGGATCACAGTGTACAAGTAACACCCAGTATCAAAAAACAAACATATCGTAAACTGCAAGAAATATGGCCCCACACAGTTATTCCAGCTATTGCCTTACTTATCTATGAAATCATCCGTGCTTTTCTTAGGCATGTTATCAGCATGTCGAAGCAGCCAAATAATTTCATCACGAGCAAAGGATAGTGCCATAAATACAAATAGGGCCTGAAAAGAAAGAGACACATTTATTAATCCAATTCATTTCTAAAGTAGGTATGCATATCAATATCCAGAATTATGAAGCCACAGAATTAGTAATTCTGAAGAAAAACATTTCTTTTCCTCTAGCATTATCTGTTTACCTTGGGACCTAAGAGTCCTGGCTGATCTGACAGGACAGTAGCTAGCTCTTTTAGTGCAGACCGTAAAAACTTGCGCCGTTCTCTGTGCATTGAACCCCTGTTTGAAAAATGCAAACTTTATGATTAACATTACCAATATATTGCATTTCAGAAATAAATCTCAAGTTCTATGGGAATCTCTGGTCTCATATAATTCCGCAGTCTATTATTTTTATGTTAAAGCCTGTTATTTATAAACACTATTCTTAATGTTTTCTATACAGTTTTAAACAATTCAACCTAGAATTGTTTAACATCTATTTTGTAATTCTGCTCTTAAAGCGTTTAAACAAAAATATACAAATTCAACAAACTATGGAAGATAGCAGAGAGTGAGCTGCATGATAGAAAATATACACTGGGATTCGACAATCCAGCTGAGAAAGCCAGAGGATAATTGTGTTCGGCCAGAAAGGGACATGTTAATATTCTCCCCCTTGAAACAAATTCCACAAAAGAAGACACCCCCCCCCAATAACATTTCTGAATTGTGTGGTTCTACAGCTGCAGGAAGGGGAAAGGAAAACAAAAATCAGAATGGCCTTCACTTTGTGAAATGGGATCTAAATCTATCTCTTAACTTTATTGATAAAGCTATAAAATTTAGATGAGTGTGAATACGTAATTAGCAGCCTTCTAAAATTGTTACATGTAGTATACTTACGCATGTGATACAGCAGCTTCCTTGCACTCTCTTATGTCATTTATACGCTTGTTATAGCTGCAAATATAAATAAAATGTGTAAACATAGTGGTGATGTACATTTTCTGTGGTTCTAGTTACAAAAGACAAGTAAACCTTCCTTTACTTAATTTCCTCAAAGCCCAAAGGGTTACTTAATATATTTAAATCCAATATAAACACAGAGAAAGAGAAAAGGGATTATGTATCTTTTTCTTTGCAGAATCAGAAGGCATAGAATAAGAAGCGCACATTTTAAAGTAAGATTTAATTTAGAGCTCCAAGTAGTGCCTACTGTTTTTATATGTCTTTGCTTTTTGATTCTCATACTTTTGTATTTTATCCTAGCAGTCAATTCTCTTTTGGCTCTTCTAAGGACATTAATCTTAAAATCTCCAGGCATTACTTCAGGATATATTCAGTCCTTCTTACATAGTAGAAACCACGCCTATCTTACTTTTCAATTTAAGAAACAGTTTGCTATTTAGAATGAAAAGGGTGAGCTTTAAAAATATAGTCAGAAAACCTTCTGGGAGGAGAGGATTAGATAAACACCGTTCTAGATATGATCAATGAAACATTTATGTACTTCAATAATGATCAAATGAAATATGTACTAGTAATTCAACATGCCTTTAGGTTCAATCCTATGAATACTCTAAATTTAAAGTAAAATGAAACTTATTAATGAATATTGAAACATGTACCTAAGACTTCAATAGATGTAATTCTCTCTGGTCTTAAAGGATAGGGCAGACCAATTACTCTGATCTTCCCTTCTAATTTCATGAGTGTTGAATTTGTTAATGCAACTAACAGATATATCTATTATGGAACCTAATTAAATTTACATTCTAAAATAACTTTAAAAGCAACTTTAGATTCATCTTAACAAGACTTGACGAGGATTAAACATTATGAAACATCTGAGTATGGTAAAGCTACAAATGAGTGGGGTGAGATGGAGGATAATGCTGCTGTTTCTACCAATCTGTTAATGAAGAATTATCTGGACTTTCTCCTATTTTATCATATAATATGCATAATTAAAAAAAAAACATATACCCTCTTATGTTTACAAATAAATCTTCAGCAGCCTTATGAATATGAAAAACTTCATCCCGAAAGAGTGCCAAGCAAGAGCTGCTTTGAAGAGCGAGTTTCCAAAGAGTCAAAGCTGTTGTGTCATTATTCAGAATTCCGTGGCACAAAATAAATCCAACTTTAAAAAAAAAAAAAGGGGGGGGAGAGGAAAATCACATAGTTATAAAAATAATAATTACTAAGAGCTGAAGCAGAATATTAAGATAAAAATCCATTACATTCCACCCACAAAAATAAAAAATAAAACAGATCATTCATACTTTTTACTGCATCCGATTATTATATTTTCAATCTGCTTGATCTTAAAAGATAGTTATTTTAACATCCCTGTACAGTTTAAAATAATCACCATGCAGTCCTCACTTAATGACCACTCATACAGTGATCATTTGAAATTACAACAGCTCCGAATGAGAGGAATGAGCATTCCCATGGTCATGTGATCATAATGCAGATGGCATTATGGCAACTGGCTTACAATTATGACACAGCATTTTTTGGTCATGTGATTACCATTTGTAACCTTCATGGTCAGTTTCTGACAAGCAATCAATGGGGTAGCTGACAGAAGACCAATGGCAATCACATGACTGTAGGAGGCAATTGGGATTGTTGCAACTGACATTGTAAATTGGCATGGTCACATGACATCATGCCATATGACCACACTGTTTGGCAATGGAGGTCCTGATCCCAATTACAACCTGTAAGCCAGGACTACCTTTTAGTGTTTTTTATTGTTTCAAAATGTTTCTAGTATTTCTAATTATATATATTTTTTATTGTAAGCCACCTAGAGTCATTGACTAAGATGGGTGGCCATAGAAATTGAATGAGTAAATAAGTAAATATCTATTCAGAACATACAAAATGACTTTTTACAGTCTGTGCTCCCTAGAGCCATTCTATCCCTGATCTGAATTTCAATAGTACTGGGTGATTCCCATTGTTTAATGGAGCAAAAATGTATGGCAAGCAACCATATTACCTATAGTTAATTAAAGCTACATTGGCACATAATCAAATAATTTTTTTATAATGGCATTATCCACTTTGAGAGCCTAGCCTTAAGGCAATACCAGATGCTTTAAAAAAACCCTACATACTCTTGGTTTAGGAGAAAATGTCATATTCTATTTTATGTTGAAACAAAATGTGAAAAACCTTTCCTATCTTTACATTCATTATTTTCTTCAAAAAGAGGCATTCTTGTTTGGTCTCCAGTAGAAATCAAATCCCTATAAATGCAAACAATTTGTATAATGTTGTGCACTAGTAAGTATATTTAAAAAGCCACTTCCTAGCTTTTATATCTAGTGCATCAAAAACTTAAATTCTATGAAAAGAATAATGGTTTTTCAATTGGCCATTCCAAAAATGTTTCAGGTAAGGATTAAAAACCTTCCTCCTCTGGCCAACCTTAAACAGCCATACCATCTCCGCAGCAAAGCATTCTACCTCTTATAATAGCTGGCTAAGAGATTCAGGTGTTTCCAGACATTTCAAAGAGAAAATGCAAGGATAATAAGCTCCATTGCTCCCTACTTTCTCTCACATGGAGAAATTGATGATGTCAAGTGACAGGTCTTTTGTGACTTTCTCCTGTTAGTCCTTGAGTTGAACTCGTTTCTTAAAGAGGTAGCCATAAAATCCTGCTTTGGTTTCTCAGTGTTGACATAAAAAAAGAATCTTGTCATTTTAAACTCCTATTGATTTCCAGGGAAGACATTTAAGCACATTCTTAATTCTCTTCCCACTAACAGCAATGGAACTCTTTTGGGTCTTGTCTATAAGAATTGTTAAAAACTGAAAAATTAAGAGTTCATGCAGCTGTTAACACTGCTTGACCCTAACAAAAGAGAAAGGGATTGGAACTAAAGCTTCAAGTAAGTACATTGTGTAGTATGTGCCAGCCAGTGTAATTAACAGAATTGTTGTGTAGCTCAATTTTAACTCTCTACTGGTCTTGGGCAGTTCTTCAGCAATAGTCTGTAGCTTTTTTATGACCAAGTCCAACTTCCAAATCTGCCATGACCAAAATTTGAAACCAAGAACCTGCTAATTCAAGTTTTGCTCTATATGTATTAGAAACGAAGGATGTATAGTTTGGGACTGGGTTGTAAGATGGTGGTACACATGTTTTATTTTACTAGTATAGTCAGCTTAAAATGTTATGGGAATCAGGACTCCATTTTTTCTTTCTATTACTTCAGTTACCCTCTATCATTCATTTATGGCACAATAAAAATTAACTACTAGTAATAATCACTTAAAATTGTCACCTGGATTTGAAAAGCCTAAAACATGAGCTGAAGATGAAATAATGTTTAGCATCATTTTTTATGCCACTGTACTCAAAAAATATGGTTAAAGCTATGAATATCTTGGAGCAGAGAATAGCACAATTGTTCTGTTCTATCAACAATTTCTTACACATTGATACTGTGACATCACAGTAAAAAACATTAATTGCAAGCACATCAGTAAAATTTAAACTTACAAATTATCCATTTTTCCATTGTATCCAGAGAGAGATATTCACATGGCATCTGTTTAAAAAAGCAAATTTTAATCATCAATGGAAAACAACAATTTAGTTAATGTAAGATTCGTTTTCATCTAAGAACTACTTACATTTTAAAGAAAAGCAGTCTTTCAGGAAAATATAATGTACAGATAATTCAGGATTATAAAAATGGTTTAAAGTGTATTTTTTTAAATACAGATTAAGCTAAAATGGCTTAATCTATATTTTGCTTTAAATGTAATGACTGTTACAATACCTTAGTTTTGGACTGGCATGATCAAAATATAGTATCAGGACAGTTTAGCTATAATTCTACAAGGCAGTGGGAAGGGAGTAAGGTAGTTTAATAGAAGCACACATGTTGTTATGATCTAACCACTACATATAAATACGCTAAAAGCTCTCCTGATTTAGAATTGTGAAGACCTTTAATACTTACTATTCAATTTGAACTCAGAGACATACTTTCTAACCTGTATTTAAGGATGAGCTAACTCTTCTGATGATTCTCTTGGGAGCCCCTTGGAAGTATATAATGACTTAATCACCACAATTTTGCCAACTACGATAGCCGCAGACATAATTCTAATAGATTAGTGCTGTCCAACGAAGCATAACTAAATATACTTATTGCATATATAAACACAGTATGTAGATATGTGGAATGAAAAAAAAATAAGCAAGCACTATTTATAGCCTAACAATTTGTTATTTACTTTGATTCTGTAATTTAATCATTTAACATCCACAATATAGAAATCACAATTCTATGCTTAATGGCCCAAGTGTAATCTGTCTTGCAATAAAATTAATAAAGAGAACTAGAGATAGAAGCATTTATGAGAAGGTAATCTTAACACGGTGCTTGCCATTATGATAAGGTTGAATAAAATTTATTCATGATGTAAAAATGTAATGGGAATAACCCCCCCCCCATAATAATATAATACAGAGATCCTCTACTAAACTTGAACAGGAACAGTCAAAAATAATACTCATTTACATAATGATTGGTTAAAATATGGAAAATTCATTGCCATCTGTCCCAAAGGTGATATTCCTGTCATTTAAAAAAATTTTTTTACTTCTCATCCAAGAAGCTTCTTCAGTTCTTGGATGAGAAGCAAAATATTTTTAAAAAAACACGCACCAAGAAAGTACAGAAAACCACCTTTGGGGCAACCAGGACATGGATGATTGAGACTCTCCATAAACATTCACTGCCATCTGATTTGGTGATATTCACTAATTTACATGGCTTTAAAAATGGACTGGACAAATTATTTGAGAGCAGGGTTATCCATGATTACTAATGTCGATAGCAGAATCTGATACATTCAGATACGTCCTGACAGTAGAAGGGAATTCTGTCTCCAATGTCCATTTGTAAGCCTTCAGAATGCTTCTGGTTGGCCTCAATATTGGAATAGACAGTCTTTCAGTTGGCCAGTAGATTGCTTTTTAATTTACATATGGAAAAAATCCACTGATGTACAAAATTAATTAATGTACACAACTTGGCATTAATAATAATTTGTTTGTTTAGGTTTAGTCCCCGTTTTACCACTTTACAGTGTTTGGGGCAGCTGAATATTCCCAGATACCAGACCACTATATTAACTGGGTTAATAGATATAAGCCGCTGTTTGGAAAGGAGATTGGTTTTTACCTCCGTGGTGCCTCGGCTGAGACCATCATCAAGGCCTACTTTAACTACGATTGCTGAGGGAGGATAAATTGTTGCGATATTTAATTTCACTGAGAGATATTGGATCAATTATCTACCAAAATGGTAAAGAAAAGTAAGAGGCAGAGATCTTACTCTCTCTCCCCAAAATCTATGACAGAGTTTAACTACTCCAAGCCTCTTAAACAGCTTAAATTGGACGACTTTATGGAGAGGTGTAATCCAGAACCCCAAGCCGAACTTCGAACTTTGTCTCCGTCGACTGTATCATTGGGAGAGGGAGATACAGAAAGGGAGCTTTTTTCCCGGATTTCAGATTTAAATTCGCCTGCTAGAATGGATGATTGTTCAAGCTTTATCCCCTCTCCTACTTCTAGCTGTTTAAGAGAAGTTCCAACATATTCAGACCTCAGAGAGATGGTCTGTACTCAGAGTATGTTAACTGCGCATACAGTAGATTCAATATATGACCTACTGACATCGATCAAAAGAGACATCGAGAGGATCTTTCAATATTTAAATAACCCTCACCCTGCAGCTAAGGAAGGTGAGACTGCACACCTTCCCGATGCGCGGAGAGAGTGGAAGGGTTTAAGATCTCAATCCAAACAACAAAGCATTCCAAGAACTGATGTCAACCCTAATCAAGGAAGAAGGTTGTTAAAGAAACAAATTGCTTTAAGGATAAGGAAAATTCCATGCAACTTCAATGGACTTCAAAGGAAAGGATAATTCTCTCACTTGCACAGCTATTGAAATCTGATCCTTTATTAATAGATCTACTCAGATACGAAAAACTTCCCCAGCATAGCAATTGTGTTTGACTAATACTGCATTTTGACAGCAATACTATTCCGAATGCTGTAATGAAAAGAAAAGGATTCCTGCTCAGATTTGAAGTCATTCCTACAAGAGTCTTCTCGAGTGGGTCTATTAAACCACTTTTACAAGGACTCAACCAAACATCAAAAATGGTATCTAGGAACCACTTTGCTACCTCCAGGGTCTTTCCTCTAGAATCCGGAGAAACTATGGAGACAGACCAGACCAGGGAGGTCCCACATATGAAGGCAAGTACCGATAAACCCGAGGATGTTATAATCAGCGAATTAGTCTCCTTGTCTCCAAAGGAGCAAAAGTCAATGTTAATTGAATTTGACTTGTTAAGATCTTCGCTAGCAGAAGCCTGCAGTTTAACGAGAAGGCTGTCCAAGTTGGAAGAACAGGGAAAGCATGATCAGACAAGGCCTAAAGTTGTTAAGTCCGTCAGTGGGATAGAAGGGAAGGCAAAAGACTTTTCAAAGAAACAAAGACCATGAACGTAGCGGCAGAAGTTCACCCTCCCCCAAGTGTGCAACTGCCCTCACCTGTCTTATCTTCCTTAAGAACGGGTGAGACACTTCCGCAACAACCAGAGGCCACTTTTGACTCCTTTGGCACTCCAGAGAAGGCGGTGGTAGTAATTCCGGGCCCCTCCTCCAGAAGGGTGGAGGGTGAGACACAAGGAGTAGTGCCTCGGGGTGATTGACTAGACAACAAATGGCCAATAACTAGGGCATCTTATGTCCCTAGCCATTCCCTCCTATCCTGGAATATAGCTGGCTGGAAAGGCACTGCAAACCGGATGGATCTTATAAAACTGATTTCAACACATCATCTCATCCTCCTTCAAGAAACCTGGCTGACTACTAATGATCTACAGATCAGCTTACCGGGCTTTGCCTCATGGCATAAACCAGCAGGCAAAGTCAATTTAAGAGGGAGGACAATTGGGGGTCTAACCACCATGGTCAAAAGGGATATGGGATGGAAGGGTGAAGAAATTTCTTTAGATCCTCAATTCCAATATATTCTGCCTATTAGATTTTCGCTCAGGGGGATGGACTTAATCTTAATTAATGTATATATTGCTCCTTTTTCACTCCACCTTCTAGGAAGGGATTTGTGAGATGAATTGGATTCAGTATTAAAGGGACGCTTTCCCCAAGCAAAAATTATATTAGCTGGAGATACTAACGCAAGACTAGGCCCCTCAATGAAGAGCTATGTTAAGCGAGGCCTGGTACCAACTGGATATTTTTATAATGAGTTCACCTGGTCCTCAATGGACAAGAGGGCCAATAAATATGCCCAGAGGTTAATTTCTCTGCTGTTTATGAATGATATGCAAGTACTTAGTGGCCTGAGTGAGGGGTATATATATCCCTATACTTTCTCGTCCAACAAAACATCAACCTCTATTGATTATATTTGCACTTCCTCTAGTTTAGTACACCATTTTTCAGATGTAAGAGCTATATTTAAAGAGGAAAGTGACCACTTTCCCATCACGGCTCTGGTTTCACTCTCTTCAGAAGTTAGGCCTCATTTAAGAGAGGAAACTGACATCTTAGTAAATGCCCGAGTTTATAACTACAAAAGGTTATATTGGCACAGACTTGATGTTGAATCTGTGACCACTTATCTGGGCTCAGACGAAGCCAGACAGCTAGCGAGGGAAATTTCCCAATCTAAGCCCGGAGACAACACCCCAATAACAGCTTATATAGAGTTAACTTCTACTCTTAAGAACTTAATGATCCAGAATGATAGCAAAATAGATGGGATCTCTAGAAAGTGGTTTGATGACAATTGCCATAGGTTGAGAGCAAATCTAAGAGCCGCAGTTAGGAAAGTTAACTGGTCCAGACAGGATGGTGATTATTCAAATATGGTTCAACTCAGGAGAGCATACAAATTCCTCCTGAAAAACAAGAAAAGTAGCTATAACATCAGGATATGGAAAGAGGTAGAAATGGCAGCGAAATCCCAATTCCCTACGATCTTTTGGCACAAGATAGCCGGTATATTAAAACAACGTTCCCCATTCATGGACACTGATATATTAGCAGTAAAATGGGAGAAGCACTACCATGCTTTATTTGACGGTAACAATACAACGAATGTCTTGCAACTGGATATTCTCCAGCAGGAATTAAGGAAATGTCCGGAATGGACACCAGTTACCTCTACTGAAGTTAAACATATAATACAATCCTTAAAGGCCGGGAAGGCCTCCGGAGAGGACTTGCTGCCTCCCGAACTCTTTAGGTCCAATATTGATTTTTGGGTACTGATGCTGGTAGCACTGTTTACTTATATCGATAAAGTAGGGATAATCCCTGAAGGGTGGAGGTTAGCTATAGCTTTTCCAATTTTCAAGAAAGGTGACAGAGCCGCCCCATCTAACTATCGCCCCATCAGCCTTCTCAATATAATTTCAAAAATGTATACGAAGCATCTGCTAAATAAAATAGAGGACTGGTGCTTGGATAAGGAAATTCTGGCAAATGAGCAGGCAGGTTTTAGATCGGGTAGGTCTACCATTGATAATTGTTTTGTCCTTTCCCACTTAGTTAATAAATACAAGACTCAGGGGGAAAAGCTGTATACCGCCTTTATTGACCTTACCGCTGCTTTTGATTCTATAGATAGGAACCATCTGTGGAGGAAACTACAAGCCATGGGGATGGACCCCAGACTTATTTTGTTGATCAGGACTCTCTATACTAATACGACAATTAGAGTCAGATATGCGGCAAATGGGGCCTCAACAAACAGCATACCGACAACTAGAGGAGTGAGGCAGGGCTGCCTGCTGGGCCCTACTCTTTTTAACCTTTATATAAATGATATCCCACCGCAGATGGAAGATCTTCTGATGCATAGCCCCCAAATAGGCTCAAGATTTATTAATGTATTAATGTATGCCAATGACTTAGTGCTGTTTTCTAGAACCCAAATAGGGATGTGGAGACTTCTCGCCATAAATGTAGCTAAATCAAAAGTTTTAGTCTTTGGCAATAAGAATAAAAAGCATAATTGGCATATTAATGACACAAAGATTGAGCAAGTTACCCAATATACCTATCTTGGAATTGTTTTTTTCCAGTGCAGGTGTTTGGACTCCGCACCATCAATACCTTTCTCAAAAGGTCAGAGCTGGGGCAAGCCTTGTATCCAAATTAAGTAAACATATTCAACCAACCTCGATTTTACCAATTCGTAAAGTCTTTCAGGCTAAACTTGTTCCAATTATGCTCTACGGTGCTGAAATCTGGGGTCTTACAGAGGCCCCCATATTGGAGAGAACTCAAAATAATTTGTTAAGGAGGATGCTGGGAGTAAACAATTCCACTTCGGCGGCAGCCGTCAAGAGCTGAATTGGGACATTTTTCACTGCACACCTACACAATTACTAGGGCGGTAGCCTACTGGCTAAAAATGACTCAGATGGAAGCCAGCAGACTTCCCAAAATCTGCCTAGAGGAACAGCAGATTTCAAATCCTCAAAGGTATTCCTGGCTAACTCGGCTGTCAGAAATATTGAATTGATATGGCGTAGGGTTCCCATTGTGTGACACACTGAAGCAAGTTAAACAATGGATTAAAGATATACATGGGCAAATGGACATGGAAACTCTTTCAACTAATCACTCCCTTAAGCTTCTGACAGCAGTTAAAACAATTTTACCCTGGAAAAATATTTACATCTAGAAATGCCATCAGTGGAGAGAGAGCTATTTGTCAAATTTAGATTTGAACTTTTAGATACCAACGTCAAATTCGGCCGTTACCGGAAAATCCCGTATAACGAAAGAACTTGTATATGTGGGGCAAACGTCGTGGAGGATACGGCGCATATAATATTTGAATGTAGGTTGTATGAGGAAGTAAGAAAACAATATCTGTCCCCAATTATAAATAAATTTCCCCACTGGAATGTAAGGCATAAATTATCATTTCTATTGAAGGCAGACTCTCCTCCCCTGGTAAGGGCTATTACTCGCTATCTTAAAAGGCTGACAGCAATACGAGCCAGTTATATCGAAAAGAATTTCATTAATTGTAAGAAAGATGAGCTGAGTTAGAGAGGAGCTATCTTATTTCGGTTATCTAGTTTTGGAAATCTAGTTATTGAACTTCGATATTGTTAAATTTTAAATGTCATATATCATATATTTTTAGATAGTTATTTCTGTAACTGTTTGTTTTATCTTTTTCTTTTTCTTTCTTTCTTCTTTCTTTCTTTCTTTCTTTTTTTTGAAAAGGCCTTTGGGCTATTCAATAAAAGAACCATTAAGTACTGGGTTAATATAAGATAGCCCATCTAAGTTAAAAGAGCAATGCAAACTTTATGATTTAGCATGTCACTATCTCAGCCAGTATTTTAAGCTTTTTAATTAATTACTTCTTCACATTTCTGTATTGCCCATCTCCCTCAAAGAGGGACTCTGTACAATAAAACATTAAAACACAAAAGAGTATATATAAAAGTTAAAAATATTAAGAGGAGGCAAGAGATTAAAGTTAGTTAAAAGGAGAAGGGAGAGCTTTCAGGGTTCTAAACAGCTCATGATTGTGGGCTCCCCTGGGTTCTCCACATGAGGCTGCAGAAGCATATTTTAACGACTTATAAATAAGTATAGTTATTTGCCTGAATATAAGATGTTATGCAAATGCATCACTTAATTTATGTTAACCTACATTTAGGCAAAATATATAAACTCAGCGAGCAAGCTGAATTCAAAGGATAATTAAGGTTCGTGGATGAAAGTTCTCCATTCCTCCCCACACATCATCAGAGCTGCCCCTTCCCTATGGCATGAGGAGGAACCAAAGAAGGAATTATTTCTGGTTTCAAGGCATAAATATAACACAGATCAATCAAAGAGTTACATACTGTGTCTGACTGTGCAGGATTAAGCATTGTGCTGGGAGCACTGATGAGGCTCAAGAGCTGGGCATTTCTCCACTGATCAGCTGAAAGGTTCCGACGAGGATAGACCATCTGAAGTGAGATGAGGGCATCTGAAAGAGCCTAGAGCGCAAATTAATAATAAATCAATATATATACATTTTAAAATCTGATAATAAATAACATTTGAATCTAACATCACCGATTCAAACATCCAATGTCACTCATGTTTAAGAAATTCATAGCAGAACTTGAACGTTGACTCCAATTTGCATGCTAAAAGTAGTATTTACATGACTACATGTAAAATGCACCCTGCTGTTTTTAAGTGCCTGTATATCCAGAGAACCGGCAAGCTAAGC
Organism: Pantherophis guttatus; assembly: GCF_059756535.1. Classification (NCBI taxonomy): domain Eukaryota; kingdom Metazoa; phylum Chordata; class Lepidosauria; order Squamata; family Colubridae; genus Pantherophis; species Pantherophis guttatus. The sequence continues at coordinate 159,239,629 of NC_142063.1, forward strand.
CTGCGTCAAAACAGCTGTGATGGGATATATAGTAAATTCACATTCTATCTCTGGCTGAAAGAAAACAGTATTACTTATTGCTATTTATTACAAAGGCTTACACATCAGTCCAAATGTATCTGACTCTAAATGGCTTACACATCCATATTCTGCAACAAGACAAAAACAAATAAAATATGTTCAATGTATCATCATCACCTCATATACAAAGAGCCAAAATCCAATTAAAACAGTATTTCTCCTGTGGGAAAGAGAGAAACTCACAACACACCAGCCTCTGTAGCCCTCTTAAAAAGCCATACATATTAGCTTTCTAAAATACCAAGTGGGTTGGGGCTAATCAGATTTCAACGGGGGGGGGGGGAGAAACTGAGACAGCTCACCCCCACAGCCTTTGCAATGAGAGAATAATCTGTTCACAAGTCTTCCCTCCAAATCTTATTGAACAAGCATACACCACAGGGAAGTTTTGGTTTTCTAAACACTCAACTGCTGAATCATGAAGAGTTTTAAAGTACTTTGAATTGCACTACCAGCCAACCCATGCAGCTCTGAAATAAGAGGCATTACATGGACAATCAAGTGGCATCCATAACTGTTGCATTTTGGATTGCATCTACTACCTAGGTATCTTTAAAGGCATGTAAAGTGCATTGTAACAGCATTCTGTGTGCCTTTGGCATTTAGTCATGCCGGCCACATGACCACAGAGACATCTTCGGACAGCGCTGGCTCTTCGGCTTTGAAACGGAGATGAGCACCGCCCCCTAGAGTCGAGAACAACTAGCACATGTGCAAGGGGAACTTTTACCTTTACCTTTAAAGTGCATTGGACTACTGTAGTCGAAAAGTAGTCAAGGCACATTAACTATGAGGAGGACATTTTGATTCAGAAAAGGCCGTAACTGGCACACAAGATGAGAAGGTCCTCCTTAAATAAAGCTGCCTCTTGTTCTTCAAGTCAAACCAGGGAATCTAGGAGGAACTGCAGGTTATGAAACAGTTCCGCACAAGAGATGCTGATCCTATCCAGAACTAAAGATGGAATATTTATTTATTTATTGAATTTATATTGTTGCCTATTCACCCATGGTAAATATAAAATGGATTCTGAATCCAAAGTCATTCCAACTTTTGGGAACTGAGCCTGCTTTTCACCATCCAGACATTAATAATCCAAGCCTTAGTTCAAGTCTTTAGCAAATGTTCCAATTGGTTTGGGGGGGGGGCACAGAATATTTGACTGAGAATCTTATGTCACCTCCATAAGGTAGACCAGACTAAGAAATAAATTTTAAGTGTAGACTTAAAGCTATTTTTATTAGAACAGGTATAGTAACAGAATCTTGCAAATCTGAGTGTGTTTCCCTTCCTCCCTCTTTTATCTTAGTGTGAATTTGTAAGGGGCAGGGGAGGAACTGTCTGAGTAATTTTCATAAATCACTTTCTTAGGTTCAATTTTTTTTTATTTGATTGATGCCTTGGCAATGAATCTTCCCTTTGTACCTCAAGGACATCTTCTGTACTCACTAAACCAGCATACCAACAATTCTTAACTTTCTGTTTATGGATGACTTCCTCCAGTGGCTTTATATAGATGTTAAAAAGATTGTAACAGTGTCCAGTCCAGTAGCATTCCACAACAGAACACCCTAGGCCTTGACTTCTTCCACCACCAATGTCTGGAATTGCCCCCTTAGGAAAAAAAGATCTCAACCCTCTGACATACTGTAGAAGGACAGCAGAATCAATGGTACTGAAGGCCACTGAGAAATCAAGCAAAATTTTGAGGGTTGCACTTCCCCTATTCCAATCTTACCAAGGTTCACTACCGAGGGAGATTAATGTGGTCTTCCAAGCATGAAAGAGTCCAAAAAGCATCCAAACAATCTGTTTCATGCAGGCTCCTCTGCAACTGGAGGCCTATCTTCTCAACAATCTAAGCAGGTGTTTTGAGCTGTACTGCATTAAATTATTTATGAAAAATGTAGTAAGTAGATAAAAAGAGCCAACTGGAGAAGAAAATCTAATTCATTTCCTCAGATCCTGGCTCCAGGTCATATCAACAAATGTAATTCTGGTCACTTCTATAGTGTTTGTGTAGCAGATTTTCAACTTCCAAATAATTTTTTTTTAAAATTTGATTTATATGCCGCCCTTCTCTGGAGACTCAGGGCGGCTTACAATGCGTTAAGCAATAGCCTTCATACTTTTGTATATTTTATACAAAGTCAGCTTATTGCCCCCACAAACTGTGTCCTCATTTCACCTACCTTTCATTTCATTTCATTTCCTTTCTGGATCAGGACTCGTTACGCACGGTCACTCATGCCTTTGTCACCTCCCGCCTGGACTATTGTAATGCTCTCTACATGGGGCTCCCCTTGAGGAGCACCCGGAGGCGCCAACTGGCGCAGAGTGCGGCCGCGCGGGTGGTAATGGGAGCGTCATGGCGCTCCCATGTGACACCTCTCCTGCGCGAGCTGCACTGGCTCCCGGTGGTCTTCTGGGTGCGCTTCAAGGTTTTGGTTACCACCTTCAAAGCGCTCCATGGCTTAGGACCTAGTTATCTACGGGACCGCCTACTACCACCAATAGCCTCCCACCGGCCAGTACGCTCTCATAGAGAGGGATTCCTCCGGGTGCCGTCAGCCAAACAGTGTCGGCTGGCGACCCCTAGGGGGAGAGCCTTCTCTGTGTGGGCACCTACCGTCTGGAATGAGCTCCCCCCAGAGATACAGAGGATTCCGGATCTGCGCACCTTCCACCGCGCTGTGAAGACTTTTTTATTCCATCAAGCGGGCTTGGCCTAATCTCCTCCCTCTTTTAATATGTAAATTTTAATCTGTTTTTAAATTATTGGGGTGTTTTAATCTGTCTGGGCCAAAATGATTTAATTTGATTTTATCTGGTTTTAAATTTTGTGTATTTATGTATTTTATTGCTTGGCTATTCACCGCCCTGAGTCCTTTGGGAGTAGGGCGGTATACAAATCAAATAAACTAAACTAAACTAAACCTACCTTAGAAAGGATGGAAGGCTGAGTCAACCTTGAGCCTTGGAGAGATTCGAACCAGCAGTAATTGCAGGCAGCTGTGTTAGTAACAGGGTGCTTAGACCACTGTACCATCATGGCTCTTTGAGTGATTTTATTTCCCAATTCTAACAGCAGCCCAAGAAATTCTCCTCTATTGCATTCTTTGTGGTTTATTTGAACAGGACAACTAGGTGGTAATTCATACAATAAGAATGCGAGACATACTACCATTTTGCCACTGTTACTGCCACAGTGTAGGCTTGAACCTATGTTCTTATCTTATTTGATCAGATTCACACTTTTTTTTGGTCAGCATTGCTATATGCATCTCTCCAGCAGCCACTTCATCTGCTGAAGCTCTCAGTAAACTCAGTATTTCCCCTAGATCAACAGACAAGCAGAGGTCACTCAGGTACAAGCCTGTCTAAGGTTGCGGTTGTCTCCACAGTAAATAACCAAGGCCTCTCCACAACTGTCTTCCAGGGCTTCAGTAAATTATTTAAGAGTCCTCTGGAAAGCAGATGGATCCATTAGACATCTGAGAGAGAATAAATGAATAGACCCATTCATCCTACAAAAGATTGGTAGTACTAATTAACTCCATAGCAATCAAAGAGTAGTTTGTCTATGACAAAGGACAGATGATAATATCCTCCATTCTCGATTCATATTGCATCTGCTCTGAGACACAAACTAAATCTAGCAGAGAGCCCAACTGCTTCCACTGCCTATGACTTATTAAGGTACACCAACCACTTGGAGCAATCAGAACCAGATGGTTCATCTACTCAATCCTCTGCTCTCTCCAGGCCATTAATTCATTCTTCTTGTACTCCATAACATCTTTGGTTACCTGACCCTGTCCAGTACTCCAAACCAGGGCTTGGCATCACACAACTCCCAAATGTGTCCCTTAACATCTCTGCTCCATCACAAATACACTTCTGTTTACTTTCATTACCTCCTACTGTTCCTTTTTGCAAAGTTACTGCTTTAAACCAGTTTGTTTAAAAAAAAATGCAGTGAGCTTTTTAAAATACAAACAGTGACAGATATTAGAAGCTTTAAAAGCCATTTGGTTGCTGGCTAACATGATTATATCATCTTGTTCATAAAGAATGAAACTGGTTACTATAAATTCAATCCAAATATACAGCAATCAGAGAATCTTTAACAGAGCTTTACGGAATGCAGGGAAAGTGAGTTTTATTTCCCTTTTGTCTTACAATTCCCTCAAGATTCATTCCATTAACTCTGATTAATTTAAACATTCCTCTTCATATGCTTGCGAATGATTACCATTGCCATGCATACTTGCATTCAGTAAGAAAGTGATAATTATGAATGTCATATTTTTAGCAGAGTGTAAAATTCTTCTTTAATGGGACTACTGCAAGCACAGTCTAGAAGGTGAAAACTCTATGTCCCAAAGTATCATATATAATTATTTTTATATTTTTGAGAATAATATATAAATATTGATATATTTTTATATTTTTGAGAATACTGAGAAAATGTGGTAAGCATACATGATACCAAAAGGGACAATGAAGGCTAAAATATTGAATTGAATAATGACTATGAAATGTTGGTTATATTCCAAGACTTAATAAGTGGCTGAACATTATTTCACTATAAAATATTTACAAATTCAGAAGTCAGGGAAACAACATAAAGAAATCACAATAGCACAGCAATTTACACATTTTGCTTACAAGGGACAAATAAAAAGTTTTATCTATTTATGCAACTGGCCTAATTAACAATCTAATTATTTTAAAATCATTAAAGAAAATAGTGACAGACACATTATAAAGCATTTAACTGAATTTTAAAAATACATTTCAGCAAACAGAAAAAATCACACATACTTTACTATGTGGTACAAATTCTTCCATCATTTTCTTCAATGGATTCTCATAATCCACAATCATCTGGCCAAGACGTGGGTACTCTCTATCACTGAAAGCAAAAGAAGAATTCAGTGTAAAAATACTTGTGCAAAGTGAATGAGGTCCCCAAAGACCCCCAGTGTATCAGATACCTTGCTCCATGTGTCATTTCATGAGCATAGTTGTACAATCCTATGATGGCTTTCCGTTCTTCAATCCGAGACAGCAATATCATTAATGTTGTGTAGGTTATGATTAAGTCTAGATAGTTCTTTGTTAAATCAAAGTTTACGGTCTGAAATTAAAATTCAAAGAGAGTTCTTTTTAAAAGGTTATGCGAAATGTATCAATTCACTGATTAAACAATGCACACTTTTTACGGCAGATTACTCATACCACATTCAAGTTCTTACTCTTCATGCATTTTTCCATGCCCATTGACCCTGATGTCTGTGACTGACACAGGCCCAACCATTTGGAGCTCTCAGATTTGGTCTGACTTATTAACTTGTCCCGGCCAAAATCTTCTACCATTTTCCCAAAAATAAGACATCCCCTAAGACCAATCGGGCTTTTGAGCCAATGGCAATAAGGCCAAGTGCTTATTTCAGGGTTCAAAAATAAATATAAGACAGGGTCTTATTTTCGGAGGAAAGACGGTATGTGAGCTCATCCAATAAAATAATTGTCAAATATCTCGAAAATACATTTCTGGCTTCCAGATGTAAAAGTAGTTAATGACAAAATTTAAAGTTCTTTCAGTAGCTGATATCCTAATTCTCCATCCTCTTCCTGACAAATCAGTTTACTGTTGCATGGAACAGTCAGAAAAGTAGGATTTTTTATTTTTGTGGTAGTTTGGGGGAAATTTAAAAGAAAAACCTTTAAAGATAATTAACCCTATTGATTTATTATAGGTTTAACCTATTCAGCCAATGGTTTTGTTTTGCCAAAATTCATTAGGAAGCTCCACAGTTCAGCAGTTTGTCATCAATGATCATTGCCTGAATTTTTAACAGCTTCTAGAGCTTGTATTACTTAATTTTAAAACATAAAAATTAAATACCATATTGAACAGATATTCCTGATCCAGCATTATTTAACAGTAATTTAAGCAGAGGAACCACAGTAATTTGACGTATGAACCCTATGTCCCATTTTCAATCCTTTAAAAATGTAAGAAACAGGTCCAGCTTGATATAACTGCAACAATACAACCCTGATATTCCCTCATAATGTTTCTATCTTAATTGTTTCAAAGATTCATTTTTTTCAGACTTACAATATCAAAGAAGACTTGGCAAACATCAATAGTATTCAATAGTTCACAGACATGATCCTTTGAAATAAAAAGGAAGAGAAAGGTATGATTGTTTATTAGACCACAGCATTTTACAGTAACAAATAATTTATGATAGGCTATATATAATTCTCAAAGTAACATCATAGGGAATGATTTAATCTATACTTAATGGGAACTTTTAGCCTCTCAAGAAAGTTAAATCTATACTTAGACCTTTACCTTAAATTCCATAACATCAACAAAAGTGAAGTAATATAAAGCCAGATTCTTCAAAATTTCTGATTTCTCTTTCTGCAGCTGAGCTAGCTGTTGCTGTAAATTAAAGAAAAAATATATATTTAGACATATATACATACTTTTATGTATAAGCAATAGTTTAGTTTTGGTAAATCAAGGAATCATATTGCAAGAAGCATGTGAATCAGGTTTTCCATAATTTCTTTTTACTGATGATTTTACCGTATAGCTCTAATATCAAATTGTATTTTATAGGAATTTTACAAAAATCAATAAATAGCAGGATGCAGTCTTTTCTGCTAAAAGCTCAGTGGAGTTCTCCCTCTGTGAATACAAACATCTACCATAAGGCTGGCTGTTAGGGAAGCAAGAGGGTGGATGGAATAAACATTTTTTGCATGACATCTAAATCAAACAGATTACTTCAATGAAATGTATCTACTTTAACCATTGTGTGTGGCTTTTTGTTTTTAAGACCAAAGCATTACCTAAACCCAGAAAGGATGGTTCTTCCAAAGTAGCATGAATTGGAATTTGAAAAGGTTAATTATTGATATTTTTTTCTTTCTATCTACTTATGCACAGACCATGGTTAAAGAGCAAGCAAGTCAGGAAAGGAGATGGTACCATGTGTGTATCTGTTAATCAGTCAGATTGGTTAACATGTCATGTAAATCAGATCTTTGTTTCTTTTCTTGAAATCTCTGGCTGAACCAAAGTGTTAAATATTGAGCACAAACTATGTGTGTATATAAGCCAGCCAGCCACCCATTCCAAATAACAAGTAGCTCTCTGTGATACACAGTGTGTGTGCACACATTTCATGAGCAAAGGTATGCACACACACAAAAAAAGAGGACTCCACTGGGCTCTCTGCAATCTTTTCCTGAGAGCTGACAATGATTCAAAGCATATTTGACTATTATCTTTAATTAGTCCTGGTTACTAGGTAATTAGTACCCATTAGTACAAAAACTGTGACATAGGCACAGAAGATCTAAATATGAAATTAAAAGTGTTATGTATTGGTTATACAGATAATTAGCCAAAGCAAAACAATTTATGAGCACAAATCAGCATGAGGAAAAGAAGGACAGATTTCTTGATGTGGGAAAGATTGGTGATAACAGAGTTTACAGGTTTACTACAGAAAAACAATACACTTTTAAAATTCAGAACTTACCAAAAAAGAATATCCAGGCAAAGCCACGTTAAGCATGCAAAATAAAATGTAGATACAAACATAAAATACGGTAACGGTTCTTTAACCAGGCCAATATAACACAATATACATTGAAACACAAGCAACAAAAGAAACAAAGATGAAAAAGAAGCAAGAGGCTAGCATGTTAAGACATTGGTGAAGATATGGAAGAGCAAAATATGAAAACAAGAATATTCAGTGAACATAAGCTTTCACACAGTATTTTTCAGCAATATTACCTTTGGGGATGCTACATACATTACCCTCTGGATGCTATGATTTTCTTAAAGCTTCATACTATGACAACTATGACAGTTATCATGATTGTCATACATTTATGACAACTCATGAACAGTGCCATAGATTTGAAACTGTATGTATAATATGCTATGTTAATTGAGGATGGGAAGTAACAGTATTCTGAGAGAAATGATATGTTCTTTTTGAGAGATGGTCTTAAGTCAGGTCAATATACAGGTGAAACTCAAAAAATTAGAATATCGTGCAAAAGTTCATTTATTTCAGTAATGCAACTTAAAAGGTGAAACTAATATATGAGATAGACTCATTACATGCAAAGCGAGATAGTTCAAGCCTTGATTTGTCATAATTTTGATGATTATGTCTTACAGCTCATGAAAACCCCAAATTCACAATCTCAGAAAATTAGAATATTACATGAAATCAATAAAACAAGGATTGTACATAGAACAATATTGGACCTCTGAAAAGTATAAGCATGCATATGTGCTCAGTACTTGGTTTGGGCCCCTTTTGCATCAATTACTGCCTCAATGCGGCGTGGCATGGATGCTATCAGCCTGTGGCACTGCTGAGGTGTTATGGAAGACCAGGATGCTTCAATAGCGGCCTTCAGCTCTTCTGCATTGTTCCGTCTCATGTCTCTCATCTTTCTCTTGGCAATGCCCCATAGATTCTCTATGGGGTTCAGGTCAGGCGAGTTTGCTGGCCAATCAAGCATAGTAATCCCATGGTCATTGAACCAAGTTTTGGTACTTTTGGCAGTGTGGGCAGGTGCCAAGTCCTGCTGGAAAATGAAGTCAGCATCCCCATAAAGTTCATCTGCAGAAGGAAGCATGAAGTGCTCCAAAATCTCCTGGTAGACGGCTGCGTTGACCCTGGACTTAATGAAGCACTGTGGACCAACACCAGCAGATGACATGGCTCCCCAAATCAACACAGACTGTGGAAACTTCACACTGGACTTCAAGCATCTTGCAGTGTGTGCCTCTCCATTCTTCCTCCAGACTCTGGGTCCTTGGTTTCCAAATGAGATGCAAAAGTTGCTATCATCAGAAAAGAGCAATAGACCAGTTCTTTTGTCTTTAGCCCAGGTAAGACGCTTCTGATGTTGTTTGTTGTTCAGGAGCGGCTTGACAAGAGGAATACGACATTTGAAGCCCATGTCCAGGATCCATCTGTGTGTGGTGGCTCTTGATGCACTGACTCCAGCCTCAGTCCACTCCTTGTGAAAGTCCCCAACACTTTTGAATGGCCTTTTGCTGACAATCCTCTCCAGGCTGCAGTCAACCCTGCTGCTTGTGCACCTTTTTCTTCCACACTTTTCCCTTCCACATAACTTTCTATTAATGTGCTTTGATACAGCACTTTGGGAACATCCAACTTCTTTTGCAATTACCTTTTGAGGCTTTCCCTCCTTATGGAGGGTGTCAATGATGGTTTTCTGCACAACTGTCAGGTCAGCAGTCTTTCCCATGATTGTGATTGCTACTGAACCAGACTGAGAGACCATTTAAAGACGCAGGGACCCTTTGCAGGTGTTATGGCTTAATTAGCAGATTAGAGTGGGACACTTTGAGCCTAGAATATTGAACCTTTTCATAATATTCTAATTTTCTGAGATTGTGAATTTGGGGTTTTCATGAGCTGTAAGCCATAATCATCAAAATTATGACAAATCAAGGCTTGAGCTATCTCGCTTTGCATGTAATGACTCTATCTCATATATTAGTTTCATCTTTTAAGTTGCATTACTGAAATAAATGAACTTTTGCATGATATTCTAATTTTTTGAGTTTCACCTGTATGAGGGCAATACAGTTTTTCAATCCGTTCACAAAAGTCAATTAGAATGTTATCATTTTCCATTTTTTCATAAACATTCAAGCAATTCTCTATTACTTTCTCCTAAAATACCTTAATTAAATGCAGATAAATTGCACCTGAAAATCATTAACAGGAATCATTTTTGGAAGCATAAATAAGAACTGACGTTGATAGTTGTTACTAGTAATGGATGAAATAAGACATGCTGAAGGGTTTACAAGGATAACAAATGCATATTAATGGAATCTGTTTTAGTCAACCATGGAGAAATATTTATTCATTTATATCATTCAGAAGATAAGATAATCAGAAGAAACAAAAACAGGTAACTTTGGTTTTAAACAGACTATAAAAGAAACATGAAGGCCATATTTGGTTCCATTCTCAGGATATATCACTTGGATTGAGATAATCTAAAATGCAATTCCACAGATACTGAAGTAAAACTGTTCACAGAGTACCATAGGTTTTGGCTAATTACAGTTTAGCTACATATCTGTACAAACTTAAAGACTGCATTTTCTTAACTGCATAGTTGCAAGGCAATTGTGGTTTGCTTTTTAGCTTGTGCTGTCTGAAGATGGTATGACAGTTTTTTTCAGCTGAAATAAAGTCAACAAGGGAAAATTAAAACTGGTTTTCTTCTTCCCTATTCAGACTGACAGCAATCTAGAAGCAAATCCGGTATGGATAACCTGAAGTTGCATTATCTGAAAAAGAAGCTGTAAGTAGTACCTAGGATATAAAATCAATTTGAACTAGGACTGCTGTCAGTAAGTGATTCGGTCACAAAATGTGATATCATGTGACTGTACCAATTAGCAACAGCAATTCTGCCAGTCCTGGCAACTATCGTAACTTCAGGATTGTGCAGGTTGTTCAGCAGGAAAAAGCTGCAGTCCCACATAAAAGAGTGTAGAGCAGGGCTGTCAAACTCGCATCGTCACGTTACGTATCATGACTTTTTCCCCCTTCACTAAAACAGGGGTGGGCATGGCCAGCGCGTGATGCATCCGGCCTGCGGGCCACAAGTTTGACACCCCTGGTGTAGAGGATGTATGGGTGTCATGAGTGGGGAATGGGGAACGCCAGCAGGTCAGGAATCATGATCATCTGGCCACAGGGATTCTACGATGGCCACAACTTTGTGTAGCTATTGTAAGTCCCCTTGTACAGTACCAGTATAATTTTGAATGATTGCTCAACAAATGGTTGCAAATTGAGGACTATATTATATTTCTACATAGCTTTTATCTACTTGGAGTATATCTGATGAGTCAATACGTATAAGCAGCTAATGTGAGATGATTAACTAAGCAGGAAAAATAGATAGTCATTGATTAAATAAAGATGCATTTTAAAATGTTTATTTTGCAAAGCTATTATATTGTTCAACCTGTATAATTTGGTTTGGAATAAGTAGATATTTTTCTGTTTTCTCCAGTATTAAAAATAATCCTATACTAAAATGGACTCAAATTTAAGATATTTATAACATCTTTTCTTAGCCAATGGATGACTATTGTTGTATGACTTAAGTGTTTCCACAGAAAGTACTGGAGATGATTCCAGCTAAAAATAATTTGGAAATACATCTTATATAAAAGATGTTTCTATCTTTTTTAGAAAACTTAGTATAGTTCCATTAAAATAAAATTATAAAATATCAATATATTTGATATTGACGGGACCTTGCCGATTATTTAGTCCAATCTCTCCAAATGCTTAAATCCACAATTTTTAATAAGAGTTAATAATATTTTCCATTAAAAAAATGAAGCAAGTTGTGACTAATTTGTGCTAACTGATAATGCACAAAAAAAAAAAAACTGATCAGAAAAAGAATCAATAAAGGAGAATATGTGTAGCTCAGGACTGAAAGGAGGGTTCTTGGTGATCTCTAAGGTTAGTTGTTTTATTGCAGACGCTTCGTCATTAGTGCTAGAAAAAGGATCAAATATGAAGGGAGTTAGTCATGTAAAACAAGAGTAGAGTTGCTTTTGAGGGGTTGGACAAAAGTCTTTTAAAAGCCATGCTTTTCCTACTTTTTTTCTCTAGTATTTCTCTTTCTACTCAGCTTTCTTGTAATTTGTAATATGAATCTAGCTTTTTTGGGAGGAGCAATTTTGGTTTTTTTACATATGCAATAACAGTACCAGTCTGATCCCTCATTCTAGATCTTCAGGTTAGTAGTCTACAGGGTTAAACAAGAACCTTTTTCTTCTACAAGCTGGAGCTTGTACAAAGATTAATTAAATGGAAATATAATGCTGTTGCAAGCAGCTTTGCTATTCTACAGCTTATTATTTTTTATTTACTTTGCATGATTCCATAATTTAGCTTCAACTGTAAGAAGTATAGCAAACGTTTTACACGTCATCAATGAATAATATGCAAAAGATCCAGATTCTATTTCTAAAGACACATATTACATTAAAAATGTTCATTTGTATTCTAGAGTCTTTTAAGGAAATCTTTCCAAAGTGAAACTTTTTTTTGTTAAAGTCAATATATTCTAGGTAATGTTCAGGGATCTCCATTTTAAAAATCCACGCAGAGCCAAAAAAAAAAAAAATACAAATGTGATTTTATTTACATAAGATAGCTAACATGTATTTAATAATTTTTCTTTTCTAACAGTTTAAATAGTATCTCTAGCAAGTTTCTGAGAAGTTTCAGGGACAGCAACCTGCTCCTAACATATCACAATCAATACTTAACTATAATATATCAGGAAAAAACTTGGTAAAATGAAAATAATGAAAATGTTTAAGTAGATCATATTTTTAGGTTTTAAATGAATTATTTTCTATTCCATTCAATGTGTTTAAGTTTTGAAAGGATTTGACAAATTTATGCTTTTATTTCTGTTAATTTTACTTACAGAAATTAATGTTTAGATTCTACGATTAATAATCTCTAAAATAGCAAGATGTTCATTTTGCAGTTCGCTGGTATAGTTGAGTCTATCTAATGAGTAACAATTCAAGGAAAGTAATGAAAGGGTTTTTTTTTTTGACAGTCCATCAATCAAATATTTACTGATTAACTTCTGCAACACTTCTACCAGTTCCTTTTTTATACCCCAAAGGAAGGTTATTATTTTCTGGGACCAACCCTTATGAAAGAAAAATGGTTAAGTCATGCAAGTAGAACATTCTTTCAATGTGATTTTATAGTCGGTCATTACTGTAACTATTGCCAGCAGTCTTCTCAACTCTGGAGCTATGGGAATGGGTGGGTCAGTGATATGCCCTATTTCCTTCCCACGTGAAAAGAAAATATTAGTAAAGTATTTATTTCTCATTTCTCCCTCACTTCTTTTAATAAATCACCACATCTCCAACTCAGAACATCTTAAGCATGCCACAGTAAAACTATCAACTTAGTCAAGCATTATATTTGAAATGGGAAAGAGACCAAAGATTATTCTTAATTGGGAAGGGATATATAGTACAAATTAGCAACATGGAGAAAGAAAATTTACTTATCACCATGATTTTTGCCTTGATTATATAGCCCTAGAAAGAAATAGGGTCAGACTCTACAATGCTGGAGGATACATGAACATCTGAGGCTGCTTGTCTACTTCATGCATAACCTGTAAATCTGGTCTGTGCAATGGTTGGCCCATACAAAGTAGTAATTACCACAGGCAAGAAACTACTAGGAGTCAAAATTTAAACTGAGTACATATAACAGGAACTGCTACAAAGCTTCTAACTGAGATTAGAGAAAACTTGTTTTTGCATAATCATTTACTAATTTGTAGCCAGTATATGATGGGTTGTTTAACTGATCAAATGTCAATCAACCTGACATTTCATTTGGATGATTCTAAAGTAAGAAACTCAAGTTTATATTGTTGAATGATTACACCTTAATTTTCATGTTTCATAAGAATTGCGGGAAGAGTAACACCCCAACAACAGAACATTTGAAATGTAATACATTGCCTACTGCTATGATAATTCACATGGCTTGAGTTATGCAAATGTATTTTTTAATATATTTGTGTAATATTTAAATAAATGATGTATTGTGGATAAATATAAGTTGTCTTTAAAAAACTCAAACTTTTAAATCTTTTTTACTTTTATTTTTATTATTTCTTCATAATCCAATTCACCAACTGAAATCATGACCATAAAGATCAAACTTGTATCTTTAATATTATAGCATGTTTTCCAAAAATCCTATAGATGTAGCGTAGGATTTTTCCTAGGTAAATAAACTTACTGAATATTTATTTTTCATATTTAGGATCCACCTTTTATCAAGAGCCTTGATGGTACAGCGGTCTAAGCACCCTGTTATTAACACAGCTGCCTGCAATTACTGCTGGTTCGAATCTCTCCAAGGCTCAAGGTTGACTCAGCCTTCCATCCTTTCTAAGGTAGGTGAAATGAGGACCCAGTTTGTGGGGGCAATAAGCTGACTTTGTATAAAAATATACAAAAGTTTGAAGGCTATTGCTTAACGCATTGTAAGCCGCCCTGAGTCTCCGGAGAAGGGCGGCATATAAATCAAATTAAAAAAAAAAAAAAAGGAGATACCCAACATTCCCTCCTCCAATTTGTCCTAATGACAACAATCTGGTGAGGCTGGATAACCTGAGAAGAAAACAACTCCAAATCACCCTGTGAACTTTTGCAGTAATGGGTGGAATTGAACCCAAATCTCCTGTCAATATTATAATTGTTATACAGTACTACTGAAAATATAATCATTGTTCTACCTAATGACCTCATACAAGATGATATTTTGAAAAGTCAGAATCTGAAACACGCTTTACAGTTACATTTAACATTAGACCCTCTAATAATTTCAGATTAAACACGATTCTTTTTATTACAGTTTCATATATTCAGTTGCCTCTTTATTTATAAAATAGAACATAATACTGCTGAGCAAACTCTTCAAAAAAGGTGCTATGTAATTTGTGGAAGACTTTCTCTTGAAAAAGCAGTGCTCCCCACCCCCAAAGTCTTGCATGGCTCCCCACAGACTTATGTTTCCCCCAGTAAAATAGTTATGCATCAAATGTATGGAAAAACAGCTGGGAACTACTTACTAAGAGGTCACATGACCCTGGCAAAGGAAGTGGCTATTAAAACCACTTTAGCACTCTGCTCTCAAAGGACTGGAGCAGAAAGCTACAGAAAGTACGCTCCAGTCAGCAAATATAAATGGGAGACGATCATTTAGATATGGACCAGTCCCATTTAATAATCTAATAGATTGTGAATGGATGTAACTCAAGCAATAATTATGTCGCCTTAATTGCAGCATCCACCATGAAAAATATATCAACCACTCAGCATAGTCACGTTCCCAAACCAATCCTAGGCAATTCATTTAAACATTGTGTAAACGATTATCTCGGTGAAATAAAATCTGTTTTTAAAGTGCATTTTAAGTTTACTCCTTAAATAACAAGAATGCTTAACTTAATGATTTTCTTCAGTTAAATGCAAAGTAAACAAATATATTTGAATAATTTTTACATTGTGAAAATCTCCTGGAAGGTATTTGCATCATGTGGAACCACATACAGTACTCACCGCTTCTAAAGCAATTGCCCCTCCCCCCCCGCCCAATCATGCACAGTTGCTTAGTCTGTTCCTATTTGTCTTTGGGCACAGCAGCTTTGTTAAAAAAAAGTGATGTATCTTTTTTAAAAGATTTTTTTTTCTTAATATGAACAACCATCCTTCCTATGTACTACGTATACTATAAAACACTTTGGAAAGTTTTGCATAGCCCTAAAATGTTTTTAACTCTTCCTGTTAAGTATTATTAAGCATTGCACAGAAATCAATAATTGTTTTTCTTACTACAGAGTTAATTACTGTAAAATGTTAGTAATATATAAAATACTTTCATTTCAGCTTTCAATATTTTTTCCATCGTTATTGTAATATTCTGACTCTGTAAACCGCTTAGAGAGGGCTGTAAAGCACTGTGAAGCGGTATATAAATCTAAGTGCTATTAATCCCAAATCTTTCTCAAGTCTATCACATATATTTTTAGTAATTTGTTGCCAACAAAGTAGCCAAAAGGCAAGATATTCCTGAGTAAGTGAAACAATACATTTCTGATTATAATAATGGTAGACTGTATCAATTAAAACTGTTCTATGATCAGAGTTGCCGAAAATATGTGTGAGGGAAAATTCACTAGTAAGAAATGGAATGTAGTTTCCCCCCAAATCATATCTACAAATCAGATTTCTCAGTGCTACTAGGAGAGTCAAGGGGCAAAAATAAAATTCAGAAGATAAAATTTCTGGTCATCACCAACAAATTCATTTTGACTGTATTGTCGAAGAGGAATATGCAAGGTGTTCGGTGCTCTGAAGCTCTTTTAAAAAGCTGGCTTTGGATCTTGCATTACTTCACATTCCAGTTCTAGTTCTGTTCTTGAAAGTTGATATTTTGGAAGATACTGTACAATTCCTCTTTCCATTTGCAGATTCCCAACATACCTTTGTACTCTGACAATTCCAAACCTCCATCTTGATCACATGATACTATTCACTTACCCAAGCCCATAACTAAAACACCTTTAAGTCGTTACATAGGCAATTCTCAACTTACAACAATTGAGCTGAAAAATTCTACTGCTAAACAAGGCAGTTGTTAAGTGAGTTAACTTTTTACATGTCTTTTTTTGCCACAGTTTTTAAATGAATAACTGAAGTTGTTAAGTGAATTTTGCGGTTATTTAGCAAATGTGGCTTCCGCAAATGATTTTGCTTGCCAGAAGCTGGCTGGGAAGGATACAAATGGTGATCACATAACCCTGGACATGCAGGTTTCCAAGCATCCGAATTTTGATCATGTGACCATGAGGATGATGCAATAGTCATAATGGTGAAAAGTGGTCATTAGTCACTTCTTTTCAGTGCCACTGTAACTTTGAACAGTCATTAAACAAATGGTTGTAAGTCAAGGATTACCTGTATACAAGTGGAATACGCCTTTTAAGACAACATATCCCAATAGCAATAGCAACAGCACTTAGACTTATTATACCACTTCACAGTGCTTTACATCCCTCTCTAAGCAGTTTACAGAGTCAGCATATTGCCCCCAATAATTTGGGTCCTCATTTTACTCACCTTGGAAGGATGGAAGGCTGAGTCAACCTTGAGCCTAGTAATATTCAAACTGCCAAACTGCAGGCAGCCGGCAGGCAGCAGAAGTAGCCTGCAGTACCGCACTTTAACCACTGCGCCACCGTGTAAAATCTATAATGCTTTATCATCCATTCTCTTAATGGCCAGATCAAGTGGCTTGTAATGGGTGTGATCAGAATTTTATTTTTAGATTTGATCACTACCCATAGTTGACTGCAATCATTTCTCTTCCAGCAAGTGCCCTCCCAATTAGCACTATGCCTCCTAGATTCTCTTCATTTATGTCCTGTCTCTTCTCTAATTTGAAAGAGCTATTGTGGCCCGCCAGCAGAGCTGGTGGCAGACTCAGACACTGAGGAGGTTGGGAAGGAACATGGGCCAGTCCTGGAGTCTGGGGAAGGTTCTGATGAGTGCTCTGCGTCGGAGGCAGAGATGGGGCCAGGGCTGTCTGACAGTTGTCAGCTGCATTCGGAGTTGGACATCAGTGGAGCAGAAGAGCTTAAGCCTGTTCCCAGTGTGCACATGCACAGAGCTGCCAGGAGAAGGGAACAGCTAAGGAACAAGGGTTGACTTGGGAGTAAAGCCACAGGTGGACGGTGAATGGCCCCTCCCATAGGGAATAAAGAGGAGCGAAAGGGGAGGGGAGTTTGCAGGAGACAATTAATTTGCTTAATTGGTTCGTGACTCTCAGAGACTTCTTTCCAAGTTTTGAAGATATTGGCCTGGAACCTCTCCAAGCCAGATAAGGTCTGTGACTGTAAATACTCCCTTGAAAGACTTTCCTGGATGTGAATGAGAGGAATTCACAGTAACTTAATAAAAAGGAGTCTGCTTCACGCTCTTGGGAAGCCTAGGTCAGAACAAGAGCCTTCTCCAGGCTGCCTGAAAGTACAGAGGAGAAAAGCAGATCTCCACTACTTTATTTAGCAAAGAAGAGGCAAATCTGTACAATTCTGTTTTAACGCTACTCTGAAACAACAACATTTCTGCTATTTTATTTGGAGAGGTGGGGATGTATTAAGTGCCAATTCACTGAAACAATATTCTGATATAGTGTTAAGAGTATGGTTTACATATAGCAGCTGTAATTTCCCTCATACACTATCCAGAAAATAAAATATGGTATCTGAAAAATGCTTTTGTTCTGTTTATTTTCCAGTCTTCCTAGATTAGTTTCACTCCTCTTGAAATAAAAGATTGGCTAAACAATTTTAGTCTCTCAGTGTCAGTTTTTCCAGATTCAGAATCTTCTGTATATGCTTGCCCAATTGTGATAGTGTCTTGCTTTCCTGCTCTCTGGGGTTATCCCTGATCTGATGTTTATGCTTTATTTCACTTTTTTTCTTAATCTTAAGGTAAAGCTAAAGGTTCCCCTCGCACATATGTGCTAGTCATTCTCAACTCTAGGGGCGGTGCTCATCTCTGTTTCAAAGCCGAAGAGCCAGCGCTGTCTGAAGACGTCTCCCTGGTCATGTGGCCGGCATGACTAAACACCAAAGGTGCACGGAACACTGTTACCTTCCCACCAAAGGTGGTCCCTATTTTTCTACTCTATTCTTTAATCTTAAAGCGATGTCCAAATGGTGTGTGGGAAGAGGGGCACACAAATCTGTTCAGAAAGCTTTAGCTAGAGACCATAAGACAGCTTCTCTCTGCTGACCGTAGACTTGCTGAAAGGGGTTAGCAGCAAAGCCAGACTGAGAAACCAGGATTCCCTCATTTGATAGGATCTCAGAACAGAGGCAACAGAGACACGATATGGCTTAGTGTCAACCGAAGGATCAGCAGATAGCATTTTATCCCAACAGCGAACCAAGCCTCATAGAAATACTGCATTATTTTTGTTATTATTTTTTCATTTGAATTCCAAAAAGGAACAGAAATTCCATCTAATTTATACTTTATAACATATTTTTGTGCATTTAAGATAGGAATACTAAACAACTGCTGTTTGTATACTTGGGAGATTTTTTTAAAAAACAAAATTTAAAAGAAATCAATTCTATTCCAGCCATAGCATTGAATTTAATTAACACACAATTAATGTACCTGTAATACAAAATAAGTGAACAGTTAAAAATTAGTTTAATATCCTTCTAAAAATTACAGGGAGCAAAAAAACCAAATCAAAACTCAAGCCCAAACCCAAAACTACGGTAATTAGTTCCAAATTTTTAAAACTTCTTTGGTATAAGGACTTTACTTAATCACTGCACCCAACTGCTATTCTCAGTGCATTATATGCAATGCAAATCCAGTTTTGGCTACTTTTGCTGACACTTGAGATTTTGTTCTTGTTGCAACATTTTTGTCTGATGCACAATATTAAGCAGGTAGAACCTGTCTAACACCACCCTAAAATTACCTTTGAAGGATACTAAAATATAAAGCAAAAATATATACACATATACCGCCTATATAAAAGCTTAGTTCTGATATCCAACTTTTCGTCTTTTGTTACAAAAAGTAATCATATGATGAGGAAAATCCAAACTAAAACTGTGCCTTTCTCTCCCATGATCTGGAGATTTTACATCTTAACTCTTGGGTGGGGTTCCTACACTCAAGACCAGTGCATAACCTGTGGAACAGCTTGGACTCATTGCTCATGCTCAAATAGCAGTGAAGGCCAAGAAGACCTTTAGTCAGCTACAAATGGTGGTCAATTGCATCCATTTTTAGAAGAGGAGCTCTCCAGAAGGTCATATATGCCCTACTCACCCCACAGTTGCAATTCTCTCTACATGAGGGTGTACTTGAAGGCCATTCATAGTACCAACAGTGTTGGATGTGTCTGGAACTGCGGGCTGTCTACCTGGCTCTTCGAGCCTTTCAACACTGCATCTCCAGCTCACACGTCCTTGTCCTCATGGACAATATTACGGCGAAGGCCCATATCAATTGCCTAGGGGGCACACAGTCCCAATCCCTGATGTCGGAGGCGATGAGATTGGGCCTTTGGTCGGAGACTCACCTTGGCTCATTGCGGGTGGAACATATTTCGGGCGTTGCCAACGTACAGGCGGATTGGCTGAGCCATCAGCGACTGGACCACGCGGAGTGGCGTCTTCAATCTCACATATTCCGACAGATTGTTGCGCACTTTGGCACTCCGGTGATCGACCTCTTTGCCACATCGGAAAATGCTCAGCTTCCGCGCTTCATCTCGCGATATCTATTGCCGCATGCGGAGGCCACCAACGCCCTCCGCTCCCCATGGCCGCCGGGGCTGCTCTATGCATTTCCTCCGATCTCCCTGCTCTCCCGGGTTATCTGCAAGTTGTTGCTGGAGCAAGAGGAGCTCGTCCTTCTGGCCCCGCATTGGCCACACAGGCCTTGGTTTGCAGACCTGGTATCCTTGTCAGTGGCCCCGGCTTGGCAACTGCCTACGCAGGAGGACACCCTGACTCAGGGGGCAGTACGGCATCCAGACCTGCAGTGGCTCCGTCTGACCGCTTGGTGGTTGAGCGGTGCGCCCTGGGGGGGGGGCAATATTCCGACAGATATAATTTGGACCATTCAGGCATCACAGAGGCCTTCTACAGACCGCATTTACTCGGCTACCTGGAGGGGCTTTTGTACGTGGTGTGATCGGAACGGGGTTCAACCCCTCCAGGCCTCGATTGTCAATATCCTGGTTTTCCTTCAGGAGGGCCTCTGGCTCTTAATACATTGCGACGACAGGTGGCAGCAATCTCATCGATACCCCCCTGTGGTTCTCTTTCTTTCTTGGCCCAGCACCCCTTGATTCGCCGGTTCCTGCGGGGCGCTACCAATCTATGCCCTCCTGTTCTACATAGGTACCCAACCTGGGACCTTTTGATAGTTCTTAATTCTCTTACAGGTGCCCCATACGAGCCCTTGCGGACGGCTAGCCTGCGGCTATTAACGTGCAAAGTTGCCTTTTTGGTAGCTATTACCTCAGCTTGTCGCATCTCAGAGATTGCCGCCCTCTCCATCCGGAATGACCTCTGTGTGTTCCACGCGGATCATGTGGTACTCTGATTGGACCCTACATTTGTACCCGAGGTCAATACGACTTTCCACCGCATGCAGGAACTTATCCTGCCCAATTTTTGCCCTCGCCCGGCTCACCGGCTCGAACGGCGGTGACATTCTTTGGACGTCCGGAGGGCACTACGTGTTTACATTAAGCGGACTGCGGACTTCCACAGAACAGAATCTCTCTTTGTCTCCTTCCTGCCGGTTTCTCTAGATTACAAGGTGTCATCTACGACCATTGGACAATAGCCACGGCCTATGTTCCCTACTGAGACCTCCTCAATTGACTGTGCATTCTACCCGCAGCGCTGCGACATCGGCGGCTTGGGCCACACAGGCCTCATTGCTCGAAATCTGCAGGGTGGCAACGTGGACTTCGCCTTCTCCCTTCATCCAGCACTATAAACTGGATAAGTTTGCTTCGGCGGACGCCACCTTTGGTCGTAGGGTGCTGAAACGGGTCCTCTCGGGGGAGGGTTCTTCGGACCAGCCTGGTCCCCCCCAACTGTAGGGACAGTGATCTTTGGTATGTCCCATCCTGGCTGCTGTCTCCACCCACAATGGAGAAGGGGCATTGGTCCTACCTGAGACGCACCTTCTCGTTGGGTGGAGACAGCAGCCAGGCCCTCCCTTTGCCAGTCTGGTCTCTCTCTCTCTCTCTTTCCATTCCTTTCCTTTCCTTTCTTTCTTGGTCTCCCACACACCGAGCCTGTCTTCTTGTCTTTGCCAAAAGCTGGGTCTACCCAGTAACAAGGGCGGGACTTAACAACTATGACAGGCTCAGTCTATCAACCTGAACAGACGAGCACACCCCATCCTGGCTGCTGTCTCCACCCAACGAGAAGGTGCGTCTGAGGTAGGACCAACGCCCCTTCTCTCTACATGAGGGTGTGCTTGAAGGCCATTCATAGAACCAACCAGGGGTGGGTTCTAAATTTTTTTACTGGTTCTTTGGGTGTGGCTTATTTTGTGGGTGTGGCTTGGAGATCATGTGACTAGGTGGGCGTGGCTAGCTGGTCAGAGTCATTTCTGGAAGGTCCTCGCACTTACGACCAGTCCTCGCACTTACCCGACTCATTTGTTTGCTTTTAACACTGATCAACTGTAGGACGGCCCTTTGAAGCCCCGCGGCAAGAGTTTAAACAGTTTTTTTCCCTCTAGTCATCAGCTGGGACTCAGGAGGCAGCAATAGATTGGGGGTGGGACCAAATAAAAGGTAAGAATAATGTGGGGGGGTGGGGGTGGGAGGGCGGGGGGGGGAGAACCGGTTCGGTGACGTCATATCATCACCGCTACCGGCTCGGCCGAACCGGACCGGACCGGGAGGAACCCATCACTGGTACCAACAGTGTTGGATGTGTCTTAGTATGCCCATGTGATACCACTGCTTCATGAGCTTCACTTGTTGTCTGTGAGGTTCTGGGTACAATTCATGGTATTGGCTCTCACCTAGGAAGACACTCGTGGATAGGGCCAGTTTATCTGAGGAACCTATCTCTCAAGGTTTCTGTCTATCTGGTAAGATTTGGAAGGGTTCATATGCTTCAGAGCCCCTTGATTAGAAATGACATCTAGGAGGACGTACAAACTAAGGCTTGTCTAATATGGTATCTTCTCTGAAATGATATTTCCTGCCTCCAAAATCCATATGGTTTCCATCCCAATGATGTTCTAGAAGAAAATGATTATTTTCCCAGGCCGTGGGAATTAATCTTCGGTGCAGGAGTGGCCAGCCTTTGAGCAATCATGTCACAACTCCAATTCCTGATCTTCTCAGGACCACATGAAACCATGCAATCACAAGATGATCCCAATGGAAGACGCATGGCTAGAACCCATCCCCATCCTGCTCAAAGTTGTACAGGACAAATCCAGATATTTTGTTATCAAATTTCAGCAGCATTATCTTCGACTACAAAGGAACTGCTTTGTGTCTATGTCATATGGAGACCAGACCACCAGTGGTTTGCAGTGGGACATAAAAAAATCAGAGAAATGTTCTGAATGAGTCTTGAAGGAAAGTGTATATCCTCAGACAAATTATGTCTGAGGTTGGGCTCTTCTAAACACCACTTTTCCATTGGGTAATTAGTAATCCTTTCATGGGTATGATGCTTTCCACTGTGAAAGTATACATACAGATCATGCCAAAGTCATTGCATTTGAAAGTTACAGATATTCCTGTGGCTTGCAAAACTACTTATTTGAAATGTTGACAATGTACAACATTTGAATCAGAGTTCATCGTTATTAAAGTACATCTATAGAAATCAATGAGACGTTAGCTTTACATAACTAATAAGCCTTACTGATTTCCAATGGGCCTTCTCTAAACAGAATTGTCTGGATGCAACTTATAGCAAATATAAAATACATCTGAAATAGTTTTAGATACATAAATATATTAATATTGCCAAGTGGGACCATAAAAAGGAATATAATTACTGAACTTAATAACTGCATCAGAAATAGGAAATTTCAAGCAGTCATGCAAACTGTTCCATGCACAAATCATGCAAGCCCATTACCTGCCTCCCCTTTCCACCTCTGAGAAGAAAAACACGTAGGTAAGACCATCTTCTTCCCAATTTTCCATTATAAAGAATTACAAAATTAACCAACGGAGAGCTTTCTATATTTCTATCAGCATTCAGTTAAGATTATAAATATCTTTAAAGCAGTGTACACTTATTTTATTGAACAGAATTTGATAATGTAGCAATAACACCACTGAATTAATTGAAATAAATATAAAGGTACAGAAGAGAACTGTAAAAGGCATCATTTGGGGGTATTTTATTCCATCCTGCTCAACAGATGGTGAAGCATCCATTTTCACAATACCAAAAGAACAGAAATACTTTTGTGCAATTACCCAAATTGAGAGCTGGGCTATTAGAAATATGGTATCATTCTGGGGGATGATTCTATTTTATTTATTTATTATATTTCTAACCTACCTTTCAGCATCACCACAAACTGGTTTATAAAACTGTAAAACAATATAAAAACACAACACATATCCTACCCCTACCCCCTATTCAGTATCTTTGAAGATGCTCTGCTATCAAAACAAATTAAGAATTTTCAGTAAATCAATGGATTAATGGATGAAGTGGTGGAATTGCCAGAGATGGTGAAATTGACAGATTTGATGAAAGCAAAGACTTTGACAGATATTATTTCTACTTGAAAATCACTTTGTGGACTTGATGATTAGAATTATATGGGATTATGGAAATAATGTAGACAACTATTAATCTTAGATCAAAAGTTTGATATATTTTACTTGCATCTGTATGGAAGAAGTTGGAAAGCCTTTTCTATTTTCCTTTTTTTTTTTTTGCACATTCACTTTTTCTGCTCTGACCTTTTTGTTTTCAGATCTTTTTTTCTGCTTATCTTTTAACCAATAAAGTTATATAAAAAAGAATTTTCAGAAAGTACCATGACTCACTTTCTATCCCAGGTTATAATGGAATGACTAGTTTAATCAAGAGGCAGGATTCGATGTGAAATTCTTTTACAAATATATTTATTTCATTCAGTTTTCCTCTACAGTTAATTTAAAAGAGTGATGGTTGTGCAGCACTCGAAAAGTATTTGCTAATATATCTAGTTGCAATTCTTTCAAAATACTTTCTAATTCTCCACTGAGTTTGAAACGTCTCAAATATACCCACAATAAACCCTAACACACTCAAAAGGTTCCACTGAAATTCTTTTCTCAGAAACTATTGTAACTGCTTAGTATGGTCATATCCTAAATTAGATAAGCTCCTAAACAATATAAAAGTTTTAGGACATAGTAATATTCAACACAGAATGCTTCTCCTATTATGTCATTAACAAAGCTACAACTATTTAATGTCAGTTTTTCATCTAATATAGTCACTACAAAAAAGTCAACCTGTGTCATAACTAATATTATGGAAACATCAATAAATCCCTAGCAGTTGCATTAACAGAATTGATTAAAGAAGGAGACATTTAAGAAATTCAATTATTTATGGAATGTTTCATTACTTACATTATTGTTGCGTGTCTCTACAGCTGGAAATTTTCTGACTATGAATTTAACAGCTGATTCCAGATTTTTATCAACAAGATATGAAGGTTTAGCTTTTGGGTCTCCACAAGCCTATGGAAGAAAATAAAAACAAGAAACTAAAGATATACTCTTTTCGCCAAGCATTTATTATAAATAATCTGCAATAAAGAAATAGAAATATCTCTTTGGCTTCATAGTGAAGTGAAAAAAAATGAATGAGGATTGTCACAGCTGGACAATGCAATGAGACACAATACACAATGTTCTCCTACTGGAAAAAAAATGTGTGGACATTTCAAAGCTGTTAATGCAGGGCAGTAGTGAACTGAAAAAGCAATCTTAAAAGAAACTGATATTTTCCTTCTATCAGAGGGTGAAGTAGGTTTATCTTTAATCGCCACCCTGAATTAGTGAAACTTAAACAGTGGCAAAAAAAAAATCCTGGGCTTACTACATTTTTATGTCTCACCTGAATCAAAAAAACAAGCAGCGTAGAGTTAGCATTGGTCTGTCTACAATTTGAACAATCAACACTAGTGTGCATTTAAAGGTAAATGAAAGGTAAATGAAAGCAAAAGTCTTAATGAAGTAGACCTATTTAAACAGTGTTTATCAAAGTTACCTTTAGGCACAAGTTTTGCACCTGCAGCCACATTCAGTATGTTCTGACCTACAAACACACCACAAGCCCCACAGAATTATTTCTATCATAGTAATCAAATCCTAAATTGGGCTGGGGATCCAGTCGTACTACTCTGAAATGTACTGAATATCACTATGGTGGGTGGTAAGAACAGTTCTCAATTTGACTAGTACTGATAACCTGTTTCCAACCTAAAGAATTATATGTTAATTTGGGTAACCTTAATTTTATCTAACCTTCTAATCTCCTCAAATTTGTTAACATAGTAATGTTTCAATGGTTTCTTATGGGATTTTGTGATGACCCAGCTGGCCATCACTTTGCATAATGCAGTTATTATCCTTAACAGCTAAAGGTAAACATTTTCTTAAAAGTACAAGGTTCTAGTTTAAAATGAAGTCAATCTGGGAGAAGTGGTGCGTAGTAAAACTATGCCCAAAGTACAATTAGCAAATTCAAATTAACTACTCTGAAGAAAATTATGCAATAATTCTAATTTGGCTCCAATAGCTTTTCTTCAACATAAAAGTCTCATGTAATCTGTCTCATGCAAATTGTAACATGCTGCACATTTCTATACAATATAGTGAAAAGCCAGGATGGCAAGTTATTATTATTTACAGTTGTGAATAATAGAGAGAGAAAAATCATGGAAATATGAGGCTGATCTGAAAGCGGGCAGAGGGAAGGTGAAAAAGCTTTGCAAACCTTCCATACTTGTCCTTGCTGGGGAAGCATTGTAACGAAACAACAACAAAAAAGAGAAGATTACACATAAACAAAAGGGTTTTTTTTTTTATTCCCATAAACATCACGTTCAGGAATGCATACTAAAACTATTAACAGAGTTAAAGCAAAATATTGCTGCTCACAGTCAACATTTTATCTATCTCCATTTACATATAGGTTATTTAAAAGATGTAAATCAGAATTTTCAATACAAACATGTCTCATGTCACACCCAAAGTACCATTCTGAGGGACAAGGAAAGGGAATTAATAAATTGATAGCGCAAGAAACTTTCGGGAAGAACTCTTAGTGAAAATCTTACATACCTGTAATAGAAATAAAGAGCCAAGAATGTGGGGGTGGGGTGGGGAAATCCCAGTCATTATAGCAGATTTATAATCTTTATTGAATATAATTTGCCGTAGGAGCTTCATGAAGATATTTAATATCAGGTAAATTTTTCTCTAAACAACTAGTCAATATGCCTGTTTCATATACAGAAGTAAAATGCTACTTGTTTTAAAATCGACTACATACAGTTCTTGACTTACAACCATAATCAAGTCCGAAATTTATATTGCTAAGCAAGACAATGGTTAAGTGAACTGTGTCCCATTTTACAATCTTTTGCCCAAAGTGGTTAAGCGAATCATTGCAGTTGTTAAGTAAACCATCCAGCTGTTAAGCAAATCTGGCTTCTCCCATTGATTCTGCTTGTTGGAAGCCGGCTGGGAAGGTTACAAATGATGACCCCAGGATAGTGCAACTGTCATAAATAATGCCAATTACCAAGCATCCAAATTTTGATCATGTGACCAAGGGGATGCTGCAACTGTCATGTAAAGATCGGTCATAAGTCACTTTTTTCAGTGCCATTGTAACTTTAACAGTCAATAAACAAATAGTTGTAAATTGAAGACTACCTGTAATCTTATATCAAAGTACTTTTTTAAAAAATTGAAAACAACTTTTTAATTTAACACAATTTTCAAAATTTTCTGGATGGGAATTTCAGTGGGAACAACATACCCGAAGGAGACCAAAAGAAGACCAGTCTAATTCCTAAACAGTCACTGATAGAAGACCCTAAAAAATTCTACTCTCTCTCTCTAGACAACAATGTCTGTCATATTCATGCATAAATGAAGTGCTTTCATTCAGACATGGAAAATCTGCCAAATTGTAAGAGTAACATATTCTATCTTGCAAATTACTTTTGATCTATTTCACATAATTTAAATAATATATTCCAGAGAAAAAATGAGTAATCTTATTGCAGATCACTAAATTTTTTAGTCTCTCCTATTTAGTATTTTAAACCAGAAAAATATTCAAACCAATGAAATTAAGTTAAAGTTTATTTGAGAAATATCAAAAATGCCAAAATTATGCCAAAATATGCATAATTATAATAAGCAATATGTATAGTGAACTGATTTTAATTAAATATTCCTAGATTCTAAAACTAACCTGAACGAACTAAGGAAGACAGGATGAAAACTAACAAACTAAAAGCTATTAAAAATGTACGATTTTGCAGGTTTTGTTCATACTATAAGAACGTTTTGTAATTATTTCTGTTTAAATTGGATCAATCTATGATTTTGGATTGATCTCTTTCTTTTATTGATAAGGATATTCTTGGATTGAATTTCAGCTTCAGGAGCACTGAGAAGTTTAAATCCAAAATATGTACCTGAGTGTAATACTTGTTATGACTGACCAAATTTTTACAAAAAGTGTACAACTTCGGCTGATTAATTCATGAAGATTCAAAAGCTTGCACTTTTGAAGTCCACTGTGGCATTTCTGGTTAACATAATCAAGACATAACCCAGTTGGGGATTTTGGATTTCAAAATCAATTTGGATTTTTTTAAAATATTTCTAATTGCAGGGTTAAATCACAGGGGAAAAAAAGGT
Source organism: Pantherophis guttatus (assembly GCF_059756535.1). Lineage (NCBI taxonomy): Eukaryota > Metazoa > Chordata > Lepidosauria > Squamata > Colubridae > Pantherophis > Pantherophis guttatus. The sequence continues at coordinate 159,267,879 of NC_142063.1, forward strand.
TCTGAAATAATTCAGCTACGCTCCAGAAAATCATATCTCTAGCTACAATACCTCTGTTCAAACTGCTGACTTCCTTCTAATCACAGTATGCAAACCACTTCTGAAATTCAGGACTGTTTCAGAATATGTTTGTGGTAAGGCATGTGGTTCTGCTGTGGTTTAAAAAAAATCAGAACCAAGAAGCTTGACCTATTCAGCTCTCAGTCACATCTTAAGTATTCCTTGGTAGGCTAATAGACAAAAATTATTTGTAAAAAAAGCTTATACAGTAGAACCTCCAGTCACGACCATAATTCGTTCCATAACTTTGATCGCAACTCAATTTTGTTGTGACCCGAACCTATTTTCCCCATTGGATTGTATGTAAATATGATCAATCCGTTCCAGATCCCTACAAACTGTAGTTCATTCATATTTCTACATAGGCACTTTCTTAGACACCTAAAACATAGTCTAAGTAACGGAAGTCCATGTTTTGTAGTTCTCTCAGGTGTTCTTGTCAATTTTCCAGCGTGCCGTGTGAAGAAATATTTTCCAAGGGACAAATCAGAAGAACTCGAAAGAGGAGGAAGCGCTGCTCTGGCAGCTGCGAATAGACTTAGAGAGGCATGGGGCTGTAAGGTGGCCAAGAGGGTGGCTGTTTCCCCAGCATGATGGAGCCGAGGAGGGTCCGGGAGCCGGAGAGTGCTGGCAATCGGCTCTTTGGTCTGCAGTTGAGAAGACCAGCCGAGGCGGGGGCATTAATGGCAGTCTGGCTGGGGCAGGGACAGCAGTGGGGGCATAAAGGGTGAGGGGGCCCAGTAGCAACAAGCACTGGCTGGGGAAAGCGAGGGAGAAGTGGCTTTTCGAGTAGGGTGAACCTTAGGAGGTGCGTTTGGAAGAAAGGTTGGGCATCTTGGGGGGTGGGCGGTGAGAGGAATTGAAGGCATCATGACCAAGTGAAGATGAGGCAGGATCCATCACCAAGCCAAAAGGGTCTCATTTGATCAAAAGCCATGGTTAATTGCAAAATAAATGCAGCAGCCACACGTGGGTCGCTGTTGTTTGTAAACAAACAACAGGAAATTTGGTGCTTACAAAAAAAATGGTGCGGAAGGGAAAATCAGCTGCGGCCATGTTTGATCGCCACCCGAGTATGTGTTTGTGACCAGATTCAAAAATTTTGTGAATTTTTTGGTCGGAAGCCGATTTGGTCATGGTCAGAAGCGTTCGTGACCAGAGGTTCTATTGTAGTTTAGAAAACAAGGGCCATAAGACATCTAAGGGTCTCTTGTTATTCCATTAAAACATTGTTTATATATCATGCAAAGAAGCATTTTAATTAACAACTCAGGAAATAGCATTTTAAAACTAACTTTATTACAAAGGAAAAATTGCCTTTTCTAGTAAAGCCTGAACCCAGACTTTTATTCAGGGTGGATTTGATTTAAATCAAGTTGATTTAAATCACAATTTAAATCATGATTTAAATCACTAGTAAAAAGGCTTGATTTAAATCAACTCGATTTAAATCATAATTTTTAAAGAGCAACTGTCATCTCTGCTACTCCTTTGACCTACTGTTGACTCACCGATAGTCCCAGTGTTGCAGAATATACAGCCTCATGCTACATAACTAAGCTCCATTTCATGCTGAATAAACTAAATTATTTATGTATCTTAAACAGAAAACTATCTTACGATAGATTTTTACCCCAAAAGTTTTTTATTAAAATAAATTCGATAAAAATCAAAAAAATCTGATTTAAATAAAAAAAATCCGATTTAAATAAAAAAAACTGATTTTTTTGATTTTTTTTAAAAAAAATCATTGATTTTTATCCACCCTGCTTTTACTGTTCTGAAACCAGTGTGTTTCATTCTGTAGGGTTAACGATTACTGTGTTTCTTTAGTGCACACAATCAGGCAAGAATGCTGGAACATGAAAACCACAGGAGTGCCTCCTAATAAAGATTTCACACCATCTGCATCCCAGGCATAGACTGGTACAAACAGCCCTTTCGCAAATATAACTTTGAAAGCTTCAGATACTGTTTTGAGTCTAAAAGGCAACTGAGCTTAACATATTTCAGAGGAAACTGCAACATCAGTCCATAGCTATTATTCATCAACTTTTCCTAAACCTTTATTGAATTCAGCAGAAGGAAACTTTAACGACAGCAGTAATACTAAAATTCCAGTATTTTAGTAGCTACTACACAAGTTACTATAGGTTTTCAGCAAGTATTTAAATCAGGACATAGTTTTGCATGTTGATCAAGTTTATACATTTATTTCTATATTTATTTTATTCCACCTTTAACATTTAAATAACTCAAGGTGGCGAACATACCTAATATTCATTCCTCCTAATAAACCTTCCTCTTCCTGTTTTGTCCTCAAGAACTCTGAATTGAGTTGAGTTGAACTGAGTGTGTGTGATAGGACCAAAATCAGGCTTTCATGTCTAAGGCAGGACTAAAATTCAAGGTTCCCCAGTTTTTATCCTGGTGCCTTAATCACTAGAGCAATTACACATTGCGCTAAGCTATAATATGCTTTATTTGGTTTTCTCTTTTAGCATGTTGCTATGAACTCAGGTATTATGGTTCACAAATTATGGATTCTCACTGAATATATGCAAAATGAGAGTTCATTAAATCATGGGTTAGCACAATCCATTATGGGATTATATTTTAGAGTGAAAACCTAAAGTGTCCAAAGCAGGCCCAACTAAGGTCTCTGAGAAATCCATTAACCTAAAGTATCTACTAACTTTTAGCTTCCCGTAACAAAGCTTTTCAGAAATAAACAAATTTATATTAAAAAGTGGCTTAAAGAAAGGGTTCCTTCCAGGTAGAAGCAACATATATGGTGTTGCTGTATCCAAAATTAATACTACATTGAGAAGTGAACATGGAGAATGATAATGCTAAAAAATCTACATTTCTCACATTATTTAATGTATACATACATACTCAGATTCTATTTGGATTCTAAAAATGTACTATGTACTGCTAACATCATATTTTAATTCACTTACAGACAGTGCACTAGACAAGATAATATCAGTTGCAAAATAAGTCCCACTAGTAATTCTATATTTCCCATCTGATTGTTTTAAGTATTAAAGACCCAGCATCAGTTAGCAAAATTGCTGAAACAAAGTTCTTAAAATTATGGATTACATGAGACAAAAAGTTTATCTCATTTACACTGTATATAATCCTAAAACAGACTTTTAAAACATTATTTCTAACATAGTATGACCAGGCACACCCACAATACTAAGCCATAATAGTGGGTTCACACAACATACAAATACAAAAAACAAACCACATGTATAATTTATTATGCATGTTATTTAAAACCTAAACCATAAGTTATGAATCTACAGAATCATATTTTGCCTTCTATATACTAGTTGGAGTATTATTCAGAAGCAGGAAATTCAATACCAATTAACAAATCAGGAAAGCCTGACTGCACTGGTTCAGATGTTCTTGAGAACTTTAGCTTCATGCAAGTTAAAACCATTCTTAAGATATCAGAGATGAGAATGTAAAGCATTTATGACATCTATAGTTTCATAAACTATGATTTATGAGGCCTGAGAATCTAAATGCAACCATAGCACTGCTCATCTTTCAGATAAAGTTAATGCAAAAACAGGAACAACTTTCCTCTTCTACCAAATAAGAAAGCACATAGTACTGAATTACTAAAGTTCTTTCAATAATTAACTCCAATAATTTATTCAAATATTCTAAACCAGAAATGGAGGATCCTGATCTTAATCTCAATCACCAACATTTACTGCCCCTTCCCACTCTTAGCTGTTGTTTCAAGACACTAGTCAACTTTTAAACAACATTTCTATGTCTTTGTGCTATCTTTTCTTTTTCCCAAATGAAGGGCAAGTAAACCTACTTTTGCCTGGTTCCTGAGTGCCAAGAAAGAGATGCTCGCCAAAGCCATGTAACAGTTGTGACTGACATTTCAGGAAATATAGAAACTGGCCCTATCCATTGTCATCACTTGGTCTCGGAAGACAATTTGGAGGAACAATCTGACTCTTGGTCATATCCTGTTTCCTACCATTGACGAAAAGTTTCTAAATAGTTATTTCATTTTTTAACTAAAAATATTGTTCTGCTTTTAACAGAATGCTAAAAGAAAAGAAAGGTTGCTTCTTCAACTCTTATATGGCCCCAGAAAATAGGCAAGCATAGAGTGGGCACTAGATAAAAAACCTGAAGATTTCAGCTGCTTTTGAGTTAACTTAGTGACTTGTATCAAAAAAAAGAGAAGAGGAGAAGGGAGAAAAAGGATGCATATGTTAACCATGGAAATACTATTCTAGCCATTTTCCAAATTTTATCAGAGAAGTTACACTTTCTAGCAAAAATTAATTTGGTTTCAAAATGTTTAACTTCATTGGGGATCAACCAAGTGTTACCACTGATAGCCTTAACTTCTGCTTTTCTGTTTAAAACAGCCAATTCATCTAACCACAATACCACATATTGCCTGACAAACTTTTGTAATCCTACAAAACAAAAATCAGCTTGAATATCATTAGAAGCAAGAACTGTGGTTTTACTTTCCTCTAGTCTAGTAGAAAGTCTAAACAAGTCTCTTGTTTTATATCAAAACTCAAATCTATGACTTTTACCCTCCTAAAAAGCCAGAAACCCAGAACAAATTCTGGCTTTTAGATTTTGGCTTTATCAGAAAAGTAAATAGGGATCACAGGGATTCCAGTTTGGAAGCATCATTAATCCATACATAGATGATTTCCTGGTTTTGTTACTTCTCTCACTGATTATAATAACAAAGTAAAAATAAATTAGATAGGATACACTTGAGCACTTGCTTATTCCTGATAAATGGAAGAAGACTGTCATGGCAAAAGATGATATATGAAAAAAAGATCCCTGGAAAACTACAAGGCTCCTTTCATATGCAGATATTTTCCTGAATAAAGGATTTGCAACAGAATGAAAAATAGCAGTCTGCACTCTTTAGAATCTCATCCATTCTGCTCTACCAGATCACATCAGCCCAAACCAATGAGAAACAAGGGCTTTAATCAGTAGTTCTAGTTACCATAGTGATGAGTACTGTATAAAATCTAGATACAAAATTGCAATTAGCATTTCTGCAAAGGAAAATTGGCAGAAGGTGAATTGTACTAAGCCCAGCTGTTTATAATGCCTATTATTTTTTTTTTATTCAACAGCTGGTGAACACAATTGTCTCAACTAAAATATGGTTGGCTAGTTTGAGGCTATTTGAGTAATGGGAACCCCAATACTGTAATTTACAATTCAGTGTGTTGTGCAAATCCAGAAAACTGGATTGAGTACACCATGGTTCTGTTAATTTGGATGCAAACATCCTAATGGTGGAGAACTGGGTTTTATAATTTTGGTTGAACTGCTTGACGTTATTAGGTGACTGCAGAGAGGAGCAAAAGATAATGTCATGATATCACTTATGTACTACCATCAGATGTCATTCTGTGACTGTTTATATAATTATTTCATTTGAATAATATTGTGCATATTTTTGCATTACTATGGTTTGTAACAGTGGCCTATGTGAAGTTATTAATCAAAGGTAATTGAGGTGGAACTGAAAGATATTCACTCAAGTTTTGAAGTTCTTGGGAGTGATGTAACTACATAGGATGCTATTCCTTTATTATGAAAAAAAGCACTGTCAAACTTTCACTTTCAGTTCAAGCAGTATTTAAGAGCTATATAGGTAATCCACGTATCAGTTGACTTGAGACCTAGATACGCATGGGTTGCCTATTACTAAAAATGGTGGACAGTATTCTCCTTCCTTTAGCCACTGAACTGCTGAAGCCGCACAATGCTTTCAGGAGCCGCTGAAGCTGCACATTTTTTATATACAGCCTGTTTTTAGCAGTTCCAGAAAGCATTACATGGCTTTAGCATTTTGTTGGCTCAAGGAATGACAATGCCACCCGCCATTTTTAGTAATAGACCATCCATTTGTAAGTACAAGTTCTGGCATACATATAAATCTGAGTGTTATGAATAGAATATCTTCTTAACCCAGGGACTGCCTCTATGTATATTTTATGAACTTGGAGATGCTGTAATATTTAACCAAATCACTATTTTGACAACTACAGAACCTTTAAATATTTGAAAGCTGCTTCATGGATAAATTTATCATGATTACTAACCCTTCTGAGATTTTTTTTTTTTTTTTTTGGGTGCGGGTGGTAAGAAACCAGTAGGTTTTTTTAAAAGGCCTTTTTAAGGCAACATTTTTAGAAGCTATTCTTTCTTATGGTATATGAAGTTACTGTAACAAGTACAAATTGTCAGTATTTCCTACCTAATGAAGACTCATTAGCACATTTTTATGATACCTTCCTAAAATGAAACACATATTCTTTTGATTTGTCTTATATAGACATTCATAAATAGAATCTCTTATGGTCAATGGTTAGATTTTAACGAAGAAAAAGTGTTTGATCCGTTGTATTTAATATAACTTGACTGTTTTATTTACAATAGCTATGGTTAACAATATAGTGAGGCATCAATCTTTACAATCTAGGAGATTGATTACAATCTCCTAGAAATATAGTCTTTGAAATTTAGAGCTGTACTCCTGATATCTGACTGGTATTATGATCCAGCAATGTTAGCACCCATTTTAAATGCTAATATAGGTAGCCCTTGACTTACAACCATTCATTTCATGATCATTGTTACGATGGCACTGAAAAAGTGATTTATGACTGTTTTTCACACCATTGTGGCATCTCCACAGTCATGTGATCGAAATTCACTTAGTAACTGGCATGTATTTATGGCGGTTGCAAAGTTCTGGGGTCATGTGATCACCTCTTGCAACCTTCTGACGAGCAAAGTCAAGGGGGAGGCCATATTCACTTAACTACCATTAACAACCATAAACACAATTGCAGTGATTTACTTAACAACTGTCTTGCTTGGTAGTGGAAATTTTGATCTCAATTGTGGTCATAAATGGAGGACTACCTATAGTATTAAGATAATCAGAAATTAGCCAATATCCTGCCAGAACATATTTTAACTTTTTTTTCCAACCCCACTTTAAAAGACTAGAAGTCTTTTAACTAAGCTACCAGATAATTAAAGGACTCTGATAATACAAACATTTACAGGAATAAGGTAGTGAAACATCTATAAAGTTGTTACATGGAGGGAGGGGGGAATCCACCTAACGACCACAATGCTAAATACTTTATTAAAAGCAAAAGGTTTTATATCAGTGTTATATCACATAGCAATTTTTATAGCTAAGATGCCCCAGTACTTTTACACATATATTTTAGTATCTGTTCACATAATGATGATCTAATATCTTCATTCAAATCAGAGCAAAAACCACTTGATTATTTTCCAATTACATTTCAATACTCTTAGCAGGAAACTCTCAGAACACACCATCAGAGCGAAACAGAATTACATATTGAATTTTGTAGCATGTTAATGCTGCAAGTTGGTAGTCAAATATCAGCAAATCAATATTTGAAGCAAGGTCTGTCAAGAATCTCACTTCTCTTCCTTTATGATCAGCCCACCTAGCAATCAAGGGGAGCCGTTAGAAAATCCTAACATAAAAATGTTTACTAAGCAGCAAATCTACCATCTTTCCAATGAGCATTTTACGTCAAACAATAACGACACAGGGCAACCAGCAATTAACGCAATACTTTTTATTACAATTTGGGCAACAAGAGTAGGAGACCGAGGAGAAAAGTGCAGGTATTTACATATCCAGTTTTGAGATCTCCCTTCATACAGAAACGTAGGCGTACACGCAAACATACATGCATACAAACACACACGGATTACTAGCCACTGCATCGGGTTTCGGAAAACGGTGGCGAAAACATTCCCTCTCTCCAACATTATCTTTGACTCTCTACTTCCATGGGGCAAATGGGATAAATCCAGAAGATGCATCCGGCCCAATCCTGGTTTTACACCCTTCCCTTTCTCTTCCTCTCCACTCACTCTTTGCGTAAAGGAAATGGGAATTTAATAAGAATAATAATAAAAAAAAAAACAACCCCGGGTCGGCTTCCTTTTGCATTCCAGGCCTCCGCCCCGGGAAGCAAATCAGTGCCCACACCTTGCAGGCCTTGCTGAGTAAGAAGCAGCCATGGGGTTGGGAAGAAAGGCCCGGTGGGTTGATGTGGGGGGGGGGGAGCGGGAAAAGAGAGAGAGAGAGAGAGAGACTTCGCCCCCGGTGCTACGGCCGCCTCTTTTCCTCCCGCGCCCCCCTCCCCACCTCTCCAAAAGCAGCCGGGAAATGCTCCTTGCGCGCGGCCTACGGCTCGCACCTTTCCCAAAACCAGGCCGGAAATTCCCGCAGCTGGCCGAATAAGCCAGTGTGGAGCGAGACTCGGAGCCCCAAGGCCCGCTTGTCCCCGCACGGCTTCGCCTTCCCTCCCTCCCCGCAGACGGGCCCGCGCACCTTCTTAATGTTGTAGAGGCGAGTCAGCATGCCGACGCCGCGGTCGTTGAGGATGGTCAGCTTCTCGGCCAGCTTCTGCTGGCTGGGCTGCAGCACCGAGCGCGACATCCTGGGAGAAGAGAGGAGAGGCGGCCGAGGCTGCGGCTGCTTGCGGGGAAAGCGGCTCGGCGCTGCCCTGATGGATTCCCCCCTCCCCACTCCTCCTGCCTCCGCCAACCCCCGCCCGTCAAGCAGCCCGGGCCGCGCTCACAGCGCCTCCATCTCTCCCGCTCACTCCGGCCGCCTCCTCCACCCGCGCCGGGTTTTTTTTCCCCCCCCCCCTCCACTTCCACCGGCGCTCCTCCCAATCTGGGTCTTCGCTAGGCGTGGCGGCGGCGGCGGCGGCAGCACTAGCAACAGCAGCGGAGGCTCTCTCGCCCGGCCGCTGCCCACAGAGAGGCCGGGCTCCTCCGCCCCACGTGATGCGCCTCTCTGCTGCCCCTCCAGGGTGGGAACCCGGCATAGGAGTTTCCATTTCGTTGGCGCGCGAGAAGAGGAATAATAATAATAATAATAATAATAATAATAATAATAATAATAATAATAATAATAATAATAATAACAACAATAACAACAACCTTACTCGGAACAGCTTACATCCTCCGACGATACCTTAACAGTTCCTAGGTCCTTGGTTAGGACTCGAGCTGCTGAGCTATTAACCAGCCTCAAAGGCTGTGAATCTCACTAAAGATTAACCAATAAATAATAATAATAATAATAATAATAATAATAATAATAATAATAATAATAATAATAATAATAATAATAATAATAATAATAATTTGGACTTGGTCCACAACACACCTGACATAACAATAGTTGAAAAGAAAAAAAGTATGGTTCGTTGACATTGCAATACCTGGTGATGCGCGGATTGAAGATAAGCAGCAAGAAAAAAATCACAATGTACCAAGACTTGCAAATTGAAGTTGAGCGACTGTGGAAAAAGAAATCGTGTGTTGTCCTGATTGTAATTGGAGCCCTTGGAGCAATACCCAAAGGGCTACCCCGCTATTTAGAAATTCTAAATTTACTGGACTTGAACATTTTGACTTTACAAAAAAACCACCTTCCTCGGTACAGCTTACATCCACCGATGATACCTTAACAGTTCCTAGGTCCTTGGTTAGGACTCCAGCTGCTGAGCTATTAACCAGCCTCAAAGGCTGTGAATCTCACTGAAGATTAACCAAAAATAATAACAACAACAACAACAACAACAATGCGGTACCTGGAGACAGCAGAATAGAAGAACAAGAACTGGGGAAATCACAAAATGCCAAGACCTGCAAAGAGAAGTAGAACGACCGTGGGGGAAAAGAAAGCGAAGACAGTACAAGTAGTAATAGGCACCTGGTGTGCAATTCCAGAACATCTGGAGCACCGTATGAATACCGTTGTCGGCATTGACAAAATTACCAACGCTCAATTTCAAAAGGCGGCTTTACTGGGAACAGCTGACATCCTACAACCGCTTTTACCCCAGTTCTTTCTCTTTTACCTTTACCAACTATTAAAATCTGTCTATCCCAGGTCTTTGGGAAGGATTTGATAGGTGGATCAAAAATGCCAATCCAGTATAAACATCTGGCTGGCTGTGTGAGGAACCATAATAATAATAATAATTGCTACCATTATTGACTGCAAAAATCTAGAGGATTAAGGGATAGCAGCAATTTTAACTCAATATGGGTTGGGATTTTTTGCAGCCCAGATTTGGTTGCCGAGGTAGTAATAAGTAGCAAATCTAAGTCCTTCAGCAGCCCATTCTGAAGTTGGGAAGCACAGCTCTCCTTTTTAGATAAATTCTCTCCTCTCCTCTAATTTAGTATGCTAACCCTTTTTTTCAATCTCCTTCCACTGCTGGGTTTTTCCAGCAGTATTGACTGCAATTTCTGTAATCCCCATAACACAGGGGACCATTGTTGGCTGAATTATGAGAATATTCTCAATAGAGTTGGAAAGATGCCCCTCTTGACAGGAAACTTGGTTCTCAATGAAAAACCACACTAAGGGTGTAATATTTATGAAGGCAAACCTTCATATGCATATATACATTTATTTATCCCATACATTTATATATGTTGGATCCATTTATTAGCTGCACTAACTATTTGGGAAATTAATACTTGAATAAAAGTAGAATAATGACTAAGTTGGGCTGTTGTAGAAGAAACCCAGGTTCAAATCATTAGGATGTGGCACTCATTGGTTGATTGTGAATTAATCATCCAAAGCTATCTGAATAAAATAAGGAGACATCCCCTGCCATTCCACCTTGACATCCTAGAGACTGAGGTGAAAATTCCATAACAAATGCAAGGAAATGGTTCACTTCACCTATATTTACTCCACGTCTGTGCTATGTAGTCTTTAAATTTGACGGTGCAGTTGGGTTTGCTTGGAATAACATCTAGATCCATGATGGCGAACCTATGGTATGCATGCCGGAAGTGGCACACAGAGCCATCTCTCTGGGCACACAAGCCACCGCCCGTTGCTCTTCTGGGTTCCAGCGCGCTGGCCAACTGGTCTTCACATGCGCAGGAGTGCTGGAAACTGGAAGAGCAGCCGCCCGGTGCGCATGTGCATGTGCATGCCGGAAAGATGGTCTTCCAGGTTTTGGTGCGTGCATGTGCACCAGAAGATCAGGTGGCCAGTGCGCATGCACGCACCAAAAACCGGAAGACCATCTTCCTGGCACATGCATGCACACCGGGCAGCTGCTCTTCTGGTTTCTGGCATGCTCGTGCATGCACATGCGCACGCTCCCATTTTGCAACTTGGTGCCGAAAAGGTTCGCCAACACTGATCTAGATTAAAGGAATCCAAAATAATATTCATAGCTGCCCATATAAATTAAGTTAAATAAAATTTGAGTATGGCTCATAAACCCTCAATTGTGGCCCAAACATATCCTCATAACTGTTTTTATGCAATCTCCATGATATTGCCTTTGCCTTATCCCCAATCCACAGCTGAGAGTTTAAAGCATCCTTAGCTGTTCCAGGTGACCCAAAAGTTTTCTTTTCTTATTCTGCTCTGGACAGGATTTAGCATGCTTGTCAATCATTTGTTTGAGGATATGGTCAGGAGCTGGGATTTACCCCATTTCTGAATGCTGCTTCAGGTTGCTGCAATTACAGCCTCTTTTGGAAAGAAATACATGTAGTGGGATTAAACTTGAAAGGACATGTTTATTAAGGTTTCTTCCTTATCTTGTCAAGGGAAGGTGGCCAGTGTTAAGCTCCCAATCCAGGCAATTCAGCTGCTCATCTTTTCCAAATAATAAGATAAAGAACAATTGACGAAATATTCCTTCCATTGTCTTATTCCTTGGTAGCTATGGAGAATGAGCTTGCTTATATGTGCATACTCTCCAGATACTCCTAATCCTACCTGAAGCTTCTTATGAAAAAAACCACTGATCCAGTGATTTCCTAACATCAAATAAATGGAAGACTGGGCTTACAAATTCAAAAATAAAAATAATTATCCACAATAGTTATGTCAAGATTTGACATGTTACAGATAGGATTAAAAATTCTTGCTTTGCCTAATCCCCTTTATGGCCCATTTCATACTCATCTCCTGCAACAAACAGGTTCACTTTAACCTATCCAATACTTCTGGTTGTAGTTAACCTGAGACATCTAAATTAAGGTAAACTAAAGATAAAAATTCTTCAAGTCAAGCTCAGTTTCTACTGATTTCATCAATGCATCATTTTTTGGCAGTAATGCAGGAATGATTTGCCATTGTTTTAAGAGATTTTTTTTAAAATTTTCCAATCCTGCCAATATTCCTGATAATACATAGTGGTCTAATTACTAACTAGGTCATGCTTAACTTTCACACCCATACAAAAAACAATGGCTATAAAATATGATTTCATTGCTTCCTCTTAATCACATTTCATCACAAAATCCAAGTTCAAATACTACAGTAATTGACCTACTTTAAGCCATTTCTAATACTGGGTTTCAATTCATTCTACTTAGTTTACTAGAGTTTGGGTAGATTTCACTGATCTTGTTGAATAAAATCTTAAATTTGCTTTCCTTATAAATTGCAATACAGTAATATAATCCCTTTTTGGTATAAGGTTTTCCTATTCACTCAGCTGTTTATACTCAACAAAATATTTTTTTAGTCAACTTTGAAGCATTGCCAAAATATCTATCATTTTATAACTAAATCAGAAATACTCTACTACTTGCATTCTTTCAGAAAATCTCTGGGTGAGAATTTCAAGCACCTACATGTCTTTAAGGTATTCTTATTTGTTAATAACAAACTCCTAGTGTTTATCCTGTTTGTACAAGTACCAATTATGCAACAGCTTCTCTGGGCTTCTGAATTCTCTTACAGATGTAGATTTTCTCATAAACCACATTCCTCTTGGGGATGAAGTGGATATCAGACTTGGCCAGAACAGTCTTACAATTTTGTTTACATTCCTGTTTAGTAAAGATAAAGGATTTATAAATATTGTTGGCGCTTTTTCCTATGAAATAAATGAATAGAGTTTCACTTCACCCCTCCTAAAACATGAGTTTTTTGGCTATGGATAGTTAACATTCCTCCCACTTCCCGCCCCCCCTCCCTCCAAATTCAAGACATATTGTACATTAATGAAATATTTTGTAGGGAATGATGCTGGCTAGAAATTCGTATACAGGTAGTCCTCCACTTACCATCATAATTGAGCCCAAAATTTATGTTGCTAAGTGAGAAATTTGTTACATGAGTTTGCCATTTTATGACCTTTCTGGCAAAAATAATAAAGTCAAACACTAGGGAACAGATACCCCCTCCATGTAGCTCCAAATGTTCAAGTACCAGTACCTGATGAAAGAATCAGGTCAGGACCTTGTAAAGCCTGTCAGGATTGGGGACAACCATTTTTTTCAATGGGAGGAGGAAAGCTACCTATTCCACTGGGAAAGTATTATGTGAGAAAAGGCATGCTTTCTGGGTCTGAGACAGTGGTACTCTTTAATTGATGGAACCTATAACATGCCAGCCTATTGGATCTTAAAGAAAGGTCTCTCAAATGGTCTCACAACTATCTAGGTCTTAGGGCATTAAGGGCTTTTTAGGTGACTATGAGCATCTTGAACTATACCAGAAGTCTAGTGGTAACCTGTGAAGTTCCTGAAGTAGTGTTATTACATGGATGTACCAAGATGCACCCAAAACTACGGTATTCGCATTCCTATGTTTTGGACGGCTGTAGTCTCCAAGGTATTACATTATTATGTAGATGTAGTTGTTATGACTTTGAAATTAAAAACTGATCTAAGGCTACAGGAAGGAAGAGAGAATATCAGGTTCTCTTTTTGAAAATATGAACTGTGATTAAATCTGGTATAAATTCAGAATATAAATTTCAGCTGCAATGAGAGATTAGACAAGAAGTCCTCAAATTACCAATTCTTGAAGATTCCTCTTCTAGAATCAGGTGGAGGGGAGGAGGTATCATATCCAGCTAGTGTGAACCCTGATAGAGTAAAAGAAATCTCAAATTCCTCTCTGAGAAGATATCTGGATCTAAAATATCCTGCTGCTTGGAGTAGTATCTTGGTAGTTATAATTACCAGCATGTATTTTCACTGTACAAGCTTCGCAATTACATTTTATGCAATTTGGAACTTTGGTTACATCTAGATAAAAAGCAAGCCAGCATCAACTTTTATTTTATTTTCTATTTTTTTTCTACAGGAGAAAAAGATACTTTAAGTCACAGATTGTGATGACCTGCTTTATATTTTAAATTCCTTTGGCACATGTTATATGTTTTTTAAAAATTCCTTTGAATGTTTGGCATCTGATTACATAGAGTAAAAGGGATTTTTACATTCTATCTTTTCCTTTTAAAAACATTTGATTCTGCTAGTCATATAATCATAATACTCGTTCAACAGTACAGAGCAAAGAGATTGTTCCATAGAATTGATTTCCTTTACATCATTTTTAAAAGTTTACTTGCCAGCTATGACAACAGCATACAGGATCCCTATTTCTTTCCCCTGCAATTAGAGGGAAGATGCCAGGTGAGGATTTTCCTAGAAAATACATGCTGGTTGGTTGGTTAATTCTGAGACTGCTGATGGATGGAAGAAAACACCATTTTGTCCCTCAGCCTGTTCCCAAGTGCAATGTTTAAAAGTCCAGTACATTTCTCTCTCTAGGAGGAGAGGGGCTGAGGGAATCTCCTGAGTATCTGTGCTAGAAAGAGCATGAATTCCATTGAAGATGTTCATTCAGTATCTGTAAATATCCACTCTGGACTGGCAAGAAAGGTTAGTGAGTGCTGTGAAAGTTGACGATCTGCTTATGATGCCATCATCACCATCATCATCATTATCTCTTTTATTCATTAAACATAAAACTCAAGTCAATTGAACATTTAAAAATGTGTCACAAATATGATTGACTGGTGCTAATGGTTGATATGGGTTGCTGCCAGCGCCCTAGGTATCAACCAAGTATCTTCTTAAAATATATGATGTTCCGAGTAGCGCAATTTTTTGCAGTTCTGCTGGTGTTATTGCAGAAAGCTGCAATTTCTTGATGTGTTTTGTAAAATTCTTGGACATGGTACCGAGTGCCCTGATGACAATGGGTATCACTGTTACATGTTTCATCCATAGCCATGGAGTTTCGATGGCCAGGTCGCGATATTTTGTGATTTTTTTCCAGTTCTTTTTCTTTGACTCTGGCATCTCCTGGTACAGCGATATCAATAAACTGTACACTTCAGCCCTCAACAACTGTGATATCTGGCTTGTTATGTTCCAAATGACAATCCACACTAGATATCACGGTTGTCATGGTTGTTATCATCATCATCATCATCATCATCATCATCATCATCATCATCCAAGTTATTTATATGCCACTTTTATTATTTTCTGCAAACATTCCTCCTGTTTTATCCACAACCACCCTGTGAGGAGAGTTGTGCTGAGAGAGAGTGGGACCAGCCCAAAGTCACCAGCTGGCTTTCATGCCTAAGACAGGACTAGAACTCACATCCTCCTGGTTTCTAAAGCCAGCACATTAACCACTACACCAAACTGGCTCTAGGTTTGTATGTTTGTATGGGAATATCTCTGAATATTTAAGCACAAGGCCCAACAACTCTCTCTCCAGCCACAGTCTTTACAGTAAATATGCATAGAAACCCAAAAGCATTTTTTTTATTGAAAAATTTTATGAAAAGTACAAACATTTTCACCTCCCCTTCCCCCCTCAACCCCCCCTCCCCTTCCCACCCTCCCTTCCCCTCCCTCCCCCCACCCCCCTCCCTAGACTTCCCAGAACGAGCACAGGGTATAGCATTCACAAACCAAGAACTAAAATGTGCTAACAAATTATTACATTTCATGTTCTCCCTAGGTCCTTAACTCCTTATAACTCAGAAAAAACAAACATAAACTACTTAATATTATTTCATTCATAAGCTATATGAATCTTCTTATTCGGATACTTCTTCTGTATGTAATCAATCCATTTTGTCCATTCCGATATATATCTCTCATTTGAATGGTCTTTAAGGTATGATGAAATTTTTGCCATTTCCGCCAAATGCACAACTTTTAATGTCCATTCCTCAAACCCAAAAGCATTTTAAAGAGGTCATTGTATTGTATTTATGATATATAAGTACTCTAGTCGGCCTTAATAATAATTGCACCTTATTGTGACATTGGGATCACTGGAATTTGGAATCAACTGAGTTGTAGCAATGGCTTGCTCATACCGTGTTTTCCCAAAAATAAGACCCTGTCTTATATTTTTTTGAACCCCAAATTAAGCACTTGGCCTTATTTTCCAGGAGGTCTTATTATTTTGGGGCATATGGAGCAAGATGGGGCTCCTCTTGCCATCTTACCTGATTTCCAGCTCTGCGTTTAAATATTTTCGGGGAGGGCTTATTTTCAGGGGGAGGCTTATTTTAGCGCATGCACTCAAAAGCCCGATTGGGCTTATTATCAGGGGATGTCTTATTTTCGGGAAAACAGGGTATTGCTGAGGCAATGTAGAATGAGGGCTGCCTCAGCGACTAATTTTAGAGAACATATGTTTACCTACTCTGGTTGACCAAATATAAATGTGAGATAAAAATATAATGGTAAAAATTGTAGGATAGACTTGTTTAATAACATTGTTTAATGTTGTTTCCATTACATTTTTATCTCACATTTATATTTGGTCAGCTCAAGATGGCATGAAGGGCCAGTTTGGTGTAGTGGTTAAGGAGCTGGCTTACAAACCAGGAGACAGTGAGTTCTAGTTCCACCTAAGGCAATGAAAGTTGGCTGGGTAACTTTGGGCCAGTCACTCTCTTTCAGCTCAACCCTCCTCACAGGGTGGTTGTTATGGGTAAAATAGGAGGAGAAAAGAGTATTTGACACGTCTGCTGCCTTGGGTTCCTAATAAAATAATAAAGGCAGGATAAAAACCTGAATAAATAATTAAAATTAAAATGTTGGGGGTAACTGTTCTGGACTGAGGAATGAGGACTGTGGAGAAGTGAGCCATAATTGATCCCCATTTCCATTGGGCCCATAGTCAAAGCTGATCTCTGTTGCTGTTTGTGCATTCAGCGATACAAATACTGTGCTGCACATACTACTTTTTCCTAACTGTAATATGTTTTCTCTGGCCCCCAGATCCAACTGCTCTACATTTCACGCTTGTCATTTTCTTTTTAAGTCTCTACTAGTCAGCTCTAAGGAAGTTCTACTTCTATGAACATAGTTACCCAGGTTAGATAGACCTGACTCAATACATGGCCATTTCACATATTTCACTCCTAAAATCAGGTGTATTTTGACTTTTGATTGTAATAAGATAAGGAGGGTGTTGCTGAACTTGACTCCTGGTGATTACATAGCTATAATTTTTCTTGGTATGATGCAGAAGCAGTTTGCCCATTGCCGTTTTTACAGTCCAATCTAATCTTGCATTTGCTGGTGGTCTCTTCTCCAAACAAAGCTTTCACTTATTCATCCCTCCCTCTTAAAAGTGGGAGAAGCACTTGGAGAAAAATAAGGGACAACTAGGTGGAGAAAAGAAGGAACACGAGGGAATATCTGTGAACATTTGAGCACAGGCCCAACATCTCTCTCTCTTTCTCTCTCTCTCCAGCCACAGTCTTTATTCTATGTGCTATACACTGAAACCCAAGATCATTTTTAAAAGGCCATGCATTATATTATATTGCTTTTGCTGGAATTTTTTGTAACATTTGTCACCCCTTATTTTCCCTATATTTTCCTTTGTCCAGTAATCTTTCAGGTAGTCCTTGACTTGCAACCACAATTGAGCCCAAAATTTATGTTGCTAAGCAAAACATTTGTTAAGGGAATTTTGTCCCATTTTACAACCTCTCTTGTCACAGTTGTTAAGTGAATGACTGCAGCTGTTAAGCTAGTAACATGGTTGTTATGTGAATCTGGCTTCCCCATTGACTTTGCTTGTAAGAAGATCACAAAAGGTGATCACATGATCCCCCGGACATTGCAACCCTCATAAATATGAACCGGTTGCCAAACATCTGAATTTTGATTGAGTAACCATGGGGATGCTGCAATGGTCATAAATGTGAAAAAGGGTCATAACTCACTTTTTTCCGTGCCGTTGTAACTTTGAACAGTCACTAAATGAACTGTTGTAAGTCGAGGACTACCTGTATACATTTTGCAAACATTGATTTTGTTTAGGAGTTTCTCATAAAATTTTTACAACATGCTTGATACGTGGGCGTATAGCTATCCTTGAATTGGCACAAGGCTTTTTAAAACTTCTGTAATTTGATATTACAGAAATTACAGAAATCCAAAGTATCTTCTTTTCTGTTTTCCTAGCATTGGGCAGAAGGTAGAAGTCCTGCCTGCAAAGTCTAAGAACACCTTGGCTGGGAAGACTGGGTAGACTCCAGAGAGGCTGGTTTGGTGGAGAATAAGATGGGAACACTGCCAGGATGTGCTTACGTCTCCTCCTTACTTCCTCCTTTTCTTCTCTACCTCCAGGAGAAGCAATGGAACAAACTGGGTAGACGAGTCTAGCAATAAGGTACAAACAGTGGAAATTCAGGATCAGACAGTACCAAAATAACTTCTGTAGGAGACGAGAAATTAAAGCACAAACCACACTATTGAAGCAGCTGGAGGATGAACAATTATTTCCTATCTTGTATGGAAATGTCTGGATTTGGCTTTTTTATTCAAAGCCCCCTGGGAAAATCTTAATTGTGGAAATATTTTAAAAACACACACACACACACACACACACACACACACACACACACTCACACACACTATAAATAGTAGTCACAGAGTCCCCCCCCCCCAAAAAAAGCAGTATGGATCATTTACTGAAAAGTTTGGAGAATTAACAGCTCTTAAGTTAAAAGTTTCATTTACCTTAATACAGATAGTTCTTGACTTATGACCATGATTGGGAACAGAATTTCTGTGGCTAAGTGAGGTAGCTGTTAAGTGAGCTGCACCCAATTTTCCGACCTTTTTTGCCATGTTTGTTAAGTGAATCGTATGGTTGTTAAGCAAATCTGGATTTCCGCATTGACTTGGCTTGTTGGAAGACGGGCTGGTTAAGGTCGCAAATAGCAATCCCACGACTTTTAGGTGCTGCAACCATCATAATTACATGCCAATTGTCACTTTGGATCACGTGGCCATGGGAATGCTGTATCCATGGGACACCAGTTGTGTCACTTTTTTCAGTATCATTGTAACTTTGAATGGTCACTAAACAAATGGTTGGAAGTTGTGGACTGCCAGTGAGGGCTGCATTCACCCAAATATAAATGATCTGGCATGGCGTACTGAGCAAGAAATAATGGGCTCCTAATGAACTTACATGACAGAGAAGAGTGAGATAGAGATGAATGTTAGTTATAGTCACCTCTCTGTTTCTCACTTCTTTATGCATGTGTACATGTGCATCAGAGGAGCCCAGAATCGACAATGTGAGTACCCCCGCTTGCTTCGCTCGTGCACACGCACCTTGCACACATAAGTGCTGCATCAGAAACACAGCAATTGTATAGGACAGTATAGCTTCGATCACACGCACGCCTTAAGCACATGTGCGCTGTGTCAAAAACATGGCAATTGTATAAGACAGGATAGCACCAAGATGGGTGGGTAGGCCCAGCCACTGGCCATAACTACCGGTTCGCCAGAAGCAGTCCAAACCGGCTGAATCCCACCCCTGATGTGCATGCATGTATGCACCACCTCTTCTCATATACACACCCAGTCAATCCATCCAATCCAATCCAATCCAATCCAATCCAATCCAATCCAATCCAACCCAACCCATCTCTTCTTGGCCCTTCTCTCCTTCTAGTTTTATTCTCCAGGTTTTCAGATTTGTCTCTTTATCTCTCCTACTCATGCTAAGCTCTCATCTGCTTCTCCTCCACATCCAGGTCAACCCTCACTAATTCACTGAGTGCCGTGCCTCCAGTTGCCACGATTGTTTCAAGAAAAAAAAAAGTGAGAGATGTGGGGAAGAAGCAGGTGTACTTGTGAGCTAACATTTCTATAGCAGTTCTTGGTACTATGCTCCATAGTTTTACTTTGGAGCTCTTCTATGCACCCCTCTACTGGCATTTTTCTTGATGTTGTTATGGTAGCAGCAGAAGCTGATAAGCAACCCAGCAGACACTGCAAAGAGGACAACAGTTTGTTTCGTGAGTGATGTACATATGAACTAGGAGATCAAAGGAGTGTGCCAAATACAGCCTCACCCTGAAAGCTGCTAAGCTGCTTTAGCAGCTGTTCCCCATTCAGGGCTAGAAATCCATATGTGCACCTGCCTGTTGATCTCTTTTCTATTTTCCTAGCAACCGTGGCTGCCATGGCAGAAACAAGAATGTTGGAGCTGGGGAGGGAGACAATAAAAGGGTTGGAGTGTGTTGAATTTTCCTGAGAAATAAAGTCTATACTGTAAAAGGATGCATGCCACCTCGGAAAAGCTCTAATTTTGGACAAGGACAGCATTGGGCATGCAGGTCTTGTCTTGTTTTTGTCTGGTTTAAATATTTGACACTTTGAATGTTGACTCTTCCCTAAGATGAGTGTTCTTTAACAAGGGTGCTGTCACTGAAAAGTTTCTAATGATGGACTGGAATGAACTTTTGTTGAAAGAAGCAAAAATGGATGTGTCTCAGACTGCTTTTCTGCCCACTTTGTTGAATAGAAGTGAGAGTTAGGTATGTCAGAAGAAATATAAATACCATATTTTTCGGAGTATAAGACGCACCGGAGTATAAGACACACCTTAGTTTTTGGGGAGGAAAATAAGAAAAAAGCTGATTGGCAGGTGGATCAGCCTCCCAGAATACCCCCAATCAGCTGTTCCCAGAGGTGAATTTTAGCAACAGGTTCCTTGTTGTGAGCTCTGTGTCTTGCTTTTTTTTTCTTTTTTTTCTTTTTTTTCTGCCTCTGAAACTTCTGAAACTCTGTTTCAGAAAAAACTTTTTCCTGCCTCTGAAAGCCTCCGAAACAGAGCTTCAGAAAAAAAGCCTCTGAAGCTCTGTTTGGGGGCTTTTTTTCTGAAGCTTCGTTTCTGATGCTTTTTTCAGCCTCTGAAACCTCCGTTTTGAGAAGCTGGGTGGGGCTACATTCAGAGTATAAGACGCACCCAGATTTTTATTCTCTTTTTGTAGGGGAAAAGGTGCGTCTTATACTCCAAAATATACGGTAATTTGAGTGCAGTGGGAAGGAGGCGCTTAAGAAAAAGGTGTGCTAAACCGGATCCAATATAGATAAAATAGGTAATTCAGGGTTGAACGCTTGGTGTTCTTCAGATTGATTGTTTTCCTGCAACCAGTTATTGGATCCTTGCATGAATGTACAATGAGTACAAAAGACAATGACCAGTAATGAAGTAAGTTGAGGTGGTTTCTTTCATCTTTTGGAGAAAATGAATGAGGATCGAATGACAAAAGAAATGCACATAGGAAGATGAAAGGAAGATGAAGACTGAGAAGGTCATGACTGGATTGAGTTGCTAAAATTTTCACAAGGGACAGAGGAGAAGGTTCAAGAACACATTTTAAATATCTCTAATTTATAATTCAGGCAATTCTCACATTGCAAAAAACATATTACTACTACTAAATAGGATAAGGAAATCTCTATGATTGTAGCAAAATTTTGTACAATCACTATGACAGAAGCTTTTGGTTCTAATAATTTTCTCAGATGAATTTAGTTTGGGTATTAATAGGCTTTTATTGGAAAGATGTTCTCTCGCTTTCTCATGTATGTATGTATGTATGTATGTATGTATGCATGCATGTATGTCTTCTATTTATTTGGTCTATGACTGAGCATTTTAATGAACTAAATGAAAGAACAAAAGTAAATGAACTAGTGTGCAGATGTGGTAAAAGGAAGGATGGAAAGAAATGTATGGAGTTAATTACTGGTGTTTGTGTTAACTAATTTTTTCTGTTTCCTTTTCTTTTTACTATTTCATGCTTTCAATTTCTTTTGGTAATTACTTTCAACTCCCTTTCTGTGTTTTACATCATGCTGTTTACTCTTACTGAGCACAGTGCAATGGGTATGTTTCTGTTATAGAGGTATGCTTCCGAAGAGAAAGCAACGATAAATGTCCTGTCTTTAAATCCCTTTTTGCCAAAGTAACATCAGATTAAAAGAAGGAAAAATGATGTAAAATGTATTACTTGGCCACATTCACAAAATATTTTTTTTCCCAATTACTCCTAAAGCCACCAAAATGAGGGATTAGGAAAAAAATGTATATGTACAGAGACAGGTTCATGTAGATTGGCCTCACCTATAAAACCTGTGAACCTTGGAGTATCATGAGTAGAAGGACACAAAGGAGAATTTAATTTTTTTTTTTGACGACCCAGTCATGACTGAGTTAGCAGAAGAGTGTATCTAAATGACACTATCTACCTCCTTTGCACTTCCCTATTTAGTTCTATTTTAAGTCACTGCAGGTAATGAATGACTTAGCCCTGTGAAGTAGTCCAGAGAAGAAGCACACCCAGGGATGCTAGCTTTATTTTTATTTTACAATTGGCATTAACAGTCTTGTAAGACCGAAAATATTTCTCCCAGGGGTGAAATTCAGCCAGTTCTATCCAGCTTGGGCATACTGGTAGCGCCAACGGCGGGAGGCTCCGCCCGCCAACCCGGACGTCATCACATCCCGTTTTTCACCCTCTGTGCATGTGCAGAAGGCTCTGCGCATATGTGAAGGAGGCGCGCACGCTCCCATTTGCGAACTGGTGGCGAAGGTAAGTGAATTTCACCCCTGATTTCTCCCCTCCTTTCCTTTTAGTCTCTGGAAAACTAGGGAGGGGCCCTTCTGAGACATTTCCCATGCCATCTCCCTTCTGTGGACTGAGACATCTTTTACATGCCGGTAGTCCAGTCTGTGGCTCTCTGTCCTGTCTCCCAGGGTCATTCTTACATACTATTGCAACTAACAACTCATCCATACTACTGCTTTGCCATACTTTCCTTCTCTGCCAAGTCTGAAAATGCTTTGTCCCCACAGCCTGCCCCTAATAGACATTCAGAAATGAACATTCAATGTCACTGTCCATACAGCCTCCTTCACATCACACTGTAATGGCAGCAACGGGCAGCTTTCCCTGGCAAATTTCCCTGAAATGTGAGCACCACCAACCACAGGGAGAGTCAACCTCAATTGCCAAACAAAAAGAAAGGGGTGTCAGAATGGGACTTGTGTGCTCGGGGCACTCCATCCAATTAATGGTTTTTCCTGGTTTTCTCCTAAAGATTGTTGCCTGATCAGCCACCAGATGGCAACAAAAAGTTTGTCTTTCTAGATTTCAGTTTTAGCTTGTGCATGGATTTGGGCAGTCAATATGTGAATGTTTTTTATTTTATTTTTATTTATTTATTTATTTATTTTGTCAAGCATGTATTAGATAAAACATGATTATGAATACATGAAATGGATATGTTCCTGAAGCCGGAGTTCAAGAAAGGGATTTTAATGTATGCGAGGGACAAGTTTAGCTGTAGGACACTCTCAGGTATACTCACAAAATTTCTCCAAAGTTATTGACTTATTAACCTATCAACAAGTAGGTGGATGTAAAAAGTTCTGAGTTTGTCTCTAAATGGATGCTGTTTAATAGTTTTCCACATTTGGGTAGCAAGGTGTAGATGCTGCATATCATCCAAGAGATGGAAAATTGATTTTTGTTAAATCACAGTGTGTGTGTGTGTGTAAATATAGCAGGTAATCCTAGATTTATGACAGCAATTGGGTTTGAAATTTCCGCTGCAAAGTGATATGGTTGTAAAGGTCGACCATGTCACTTAATGATGGCAATCTCTGCAATTTTGATTGCTGTCATTAACCAAATCCCTAAAGTCACCTAAAAAGGGCCTGGTGGCTCAGCAGACTGATAGCATTGTGATTAACACCAGCTATCTGCAATTACTGTAAGTTCGAATCTCACCAGGCTCAAGGTTGACTCAGCCTTCCATCCTTTCTAAGGTAGGTGAAATGAGGACCCAGTTTGTGGGGGCAATAAGCTGACTTTGAATAAATATACAAAAGTATGAAGGCTATTGCTTAACGCATTGTAAGCCACCCTGAATCTCCGGAGAAGGGCGGCATATAAATCAAATTAAAAAAAAAAAAGTCAATGGGGAAGCCGGCAAGACGTTGCAAATCCCAGGCCCAAAGGCAGATAATTGGCTGCTGTTAGGTGGGAAAGGAAGCAAGGGGATGGGCAAGGGTCAGGGAGGGTGTGCAGGGATGCTTTAGCAGTCTGCAGTCTGCGAACACAAAGGGGCTGGCGGAGAGTGTGTGGCCAGGAGAGACTTACCTCGGTAACTTGCGATCTTCCCTTATTGACTTTCTGGGGAAGCCTACAGAGAAGGTTGCAAATGGCAATCATGTGATTGTAGGGCACTGCAACCAGTTGTAAGTGCAAAATGATTGTCAAGTGCCTAGTTCATGTGATATGGGAGTGCTGGGATGGGCAGAACTCAAGAGGATGGTCATAACTACAATTCATTCAATGCTCTTGTAATTCCAAACAGTCATAGGTCAAGGACTGCCTTTAAATACAAAAGCTACTTTGGTGTGGCGGTTAAGGCCCTGGCTTAGTAACTGGGAAACCATGCATTTTAGTCTTCCTTAAGCATGCTACAGCCTTTCCTTAAGCCAACTATAGCCTTCAGAACTCTCTCCCAGTCCTAGGAAGGAGGCATAGATATAAACCACGTCCCCAAAATATTGCCAGTAAAACTGCAGGGATTTCTCTTAGTCACCATAATTCAAGATTGATTTGAAAGCACTCTGCCTTATGTCCACCAGAGATGGAAATAAGCTTTGAAAAGCTTTTCAAAACAACATTCAGGAAAGAGGAACTGAAGTCAGGGCTTCCCTGAGTGTAGTGACTACCGGTACTAGGAAAGGAATTCTGTAGCTGCAGAAGCATAAGAGTGGAGACCTTTCAATTATATGCTTCAATTGGGAATAGATTAGTTACTTTCAGGGTATCTCTCTCTCTCTAGATTAACCATCCAACTAATCTGTTGGAAAAGGGAATCAGTTTAATAAGTTTGGTGCAGTGGTTAGGGCACAAGGCTAGAAACCAGGAGACTGTGAGTTCTAGTCGTCTCTTAGGCATGAAAGCCAGCTGGGTGATCTTGGTCCAGACACTTTTCTCAGCCCTAGGAAGAAGGCAAGGCCAATCACTACCAAAAAACCTTCCCAAGAAAACTACAGGGCAAGTCCTTGCAGCTACCAGGAGTAAAAAAAACTAATTCGAAAGCAAAAAAACTAATTCAAAGGCCTTTAGAGGAAGTCAGAAAAGATGGGAGAGGAGTATTATCTTGATCTGGGAGTGAGACAAAGAAATGGAGACATGCAGGAAAAAAAACATACTTATGTCAGACAAATGGGGAAAAGTTTCTTTCCATTTCATTTTATTCTGCCCACGGTTCAGTTTAAGCTGCCTAAAGATATTTGTCATCCAGTGGTGGGTTGCCCCCGGTTCGGACCGGTTCTATAGAACCGGTAGTAAAACCGGTGGGAGGCTCCGCCCACTGATCCTGACGTCATCAGAAGCGATCTGCGCATGCGCAGAAGCAAGGCACGTGCGCCTGCAAAGCGAGAGAGAGAGCGCACGATCCCGTTGCGAACCGGTAGTAAAGGTAAGTAGAACCCACCCCTGTTGTCATCCCCATTTATGTGATTGAGATCCTTGAAATCCATTACATGGGGAACTTGTACCTCTCCAGATGCTGCTGAACTGCACCCCCAAAATCTCAGCCAGCATGGCCAATAATAAAGAAGGCTGGCAATTATAGTTCACCAACATTTGGAGGGAACACAGGTGCCCAGTTCCTGTAACAACCTTTTTTTTTTTTTTTTTGGTCTCATCTTTTGAGAATAATCTCAAATGTTATTTGAGAGAAAGCTGTTACTATATAAATCAGTGGAAAACATCTGGCCCTTTGTATTTTTTCTCCTTTTTTCAATTCTACCTAGGTATTTTGTTTCTCATTTTTTCAATCATGTATAGCCATAGAATTGCTTCACTCCTCCATATATCTAGTGGTGTGTGTGTGTATGTGTGTGTGTGTGTGTGTGTGTGTGTGTGTTTTGTATTTGGGTACTATTTTATGAAGCTGAGTAGGAGGGCAGCAGACTGTACTTCTGCTTCTCTGTACAGTAGTGGGCATGAAACAGTGGGGCTCCCTTGGTTACAGTTGCTATGGAAAAGAGACTATAAATTGATATTTCAAATATGATTAAAGTAGTCTTCATTTATCTAAATTCCCTGGAGACCTCTGTCTTGCAGTCACCTTGTGAGGAGCAACTGTCTGGAGCACTTGTGGATGATCACAAATCCTCTCCCTGTTTGGAGAGGAATGAAGAGCCAATCTACTCACCTGCAGAGCACCTGGAAGATACAATTTAAATCTCGCTTTCCCTGAAATCTCTTCCAAGCATGTTATCTAATTAAGCAACCTTCAGTGTGTCTCCTGGTTCATCATTCTGAAGTAGCTGAGCTGAGAAGAAGAGTTTTGGTAGCAATGGCGGTCTCCTGGATGGAAGTGGAGTGGCAGTAGCCTTTCTGCTTCCTATGGCTATGTGGCTAGTCTATCATGTGGCAAAAGTCAACAGTGAATTCAGGAAATGGTGGCAGATAGAAGCATTCAGGGAAGATGACAAGAAGGCAATGGGAGAAAAAGGAAGCAGCATCAGCAGCTGTGTGTGCTTGTGAGAGATATTGTCCCAACTAGTTTTGGCTTAAGACTCTAAGACAGGGCTGTCAAACTCCCAGCCGGCGGACCAGATGCGTCATGTGCTGGCCATGCAAAGGGGGAAAACGTCCCAATACGTCACGTGACACCACTGTGACAATATGAGTTTGACACCCCTGCTCTAAGAGCTCCTTCCTAGTAGGAAGATGCATTCCAGTCCAATATGCTTACCCATAATTTTATTTCATCATCACCATTTTTTTGACTATTCATTTTCATTGTTTACAGACCCCTCAAATCCACTGATTTATTGTGTTTTCATAATTATGCATCATCTGAAAGCAAATCCTTATTATGTTATAATGCATTCCTTATATAAATTTACAAATATAAAATAAATTTACACTGCTAAATGTTGCCAGGTATCAGTTTGTATCAGAGTAGATATAATTACAGTTGGGTGTCATTGTAGTGAGAATCCCATATTTGACAGGGTTTTTGTTTTAGAAAAGCTGGCTGCATTTTGTTTTGACTTACTTTGCACATAGAATAAAAAATGGATGAATGCTGGGTAGTTAAAATGGCTGCAGGTGATATAGCAGATGGTATTTATAATAATTTGGCTTTTAATTAAGCAAATATAAAATCCTATAAAATATTGAGTTTTAAAAAGCAACAACAAGTAATGTGGAACAGATTGTCCCCATTGCATAGTTAGATTATTCACACATAGAATTGGATACCCCCACAAAATAGATCTTGTTAAAACATGATTTAATAAAACACCAGCAATGAATTGTGTGTGAACAGTCTTTTTTATTACATTAAAAATGAATTACTACTGTGTTTAAAGTTAACTACTTGCTTAAGGGGTTATCCAAATCAGTCTGCATTAAGCTCACAGAGGAATTTATCCTGATTTTCTAATTTTACAATTACATGTTATTTCTTTTGTTATAGATCATTGAAAAAGCTGAATTCTAATACGACTTATGCTCCGGTAACAATATGTGTACAATTGCATGGATTTGTCTCTCTGTTCCTCCCTCCCTTCTCCTAATGTAGTCATAGAAGAGTATCTTTGTTGAAACTCAGTTGGGAGAGAAATTCTCTCCCATGTAGATTTGCATGTTGAAGCTGCTAGGCTCCTTCAGTTCTGCAGTAGAGCAGATATGTCTTTTTTAAAATCAGCATGTCTCCCCCCCACCTTGTGTATTATCAGTATCATAAAATGAATAGCTTACCTTAAAAATTAAGTAGGACAAAGCCTATACAGTATGCTCCTTGGAAGGAAGACCACTCCAAAATCTGGTGGTATGCTAGTCTGTGAACTTACGGTATATAAAATCTTAGGAAAAAAACAAAGGCAAAATATTGCCATAGTGTTTCCAAAGTAAATCATAATGTCCATGGAGAAATCTGATATTGAGATCAATAAAAGGCTGTCTTAGTTTTTTATAATAATAGTAGTAACTATGATCCACTGGATCATTTCAGAGATATTTTCTCATCTGACACCCCTGCACACTTTCCCAACCTCTCTCGAACCCTTGTGTGCCCCCTCGTACCCCTCAGTCAGCACCCATTCACCCACCCATACACCTCCAGACCAGCGGTGAAATCTGGCCAGTTCTATCCAGCTCGCATGAACTGGTAGTGCTGGTGGTGGGAGGCTCTGCCCACCCGCCGGGATGTCATTACATCCTGTTTTTGACCCTCTGTGCATGCGCAGAAGGCTCTGCACATGCGCAGAAGAGGCGCGTGCGCTCACATTCCCGAACCGGTAGCAAAGGTAAGTGCATTCACCGCTGCTCCAGATCCCCCCTTCAACCTGTATCACATCCATGCACAACCTTTCTGACTTGCATAACAACCTTTCAAGCATCCCCACACAACCCCACACACCATCCTTGACCCTTGCAGCAATTTTGGTATATACTCCCCATGACCCATTTGCAGAATTTCACACTGCTTCAGAGAGAATCTGTCAGTCTTTTAACATAGTCCAGATAGAAAACCCAAAGTGTAAGTACTACCATTATTGTATGGTATTATTGAGTACTACTGACTGTAAAAACTACCATTATTGTAAAATTATAGTAACACAGTCTTGCAACTCTGAAAGTACTTCTTCTCTCCCTTGCTTTTACTTTCCAGAGAATTACAAAGGATCTCTTCTGAGACACTTTCTCTACCCCTGTTCTTTCTATGGGCTGAGATATATCTTAACTGACTAATGCCCTGATTACAGCTCTTCCTCCTGTCTCCTAAACTTCTCACAACCCCTTCCAGATTCAGCCTATACTTTTGTGAGGAATCAAAATATAATGATTTGTTCCCGACCCTTAAGAAGGCTTTATGAAATTCTAAAGGATGCACACTTTTGTATAGGCTAAGTCTGGACTTATTATTATTATAACTTTATAACTTTATTGTCATTGTACGTATATACCCATACAATGAAATTCACAAATTCACATAACACCCAAAGACCACACATAACAATCCCCAAACACCTCCCTCCACCCACCACAAATTCCCCGCCCCTGAACATCCACACAACAGACCAAGTAATGCTGTCCAACAGCTCACTGATGGTGACCCTTTAGTTCATTGAGTGCAATTATAGGTCTGGGATAAAAACTATTCAGAAAACATGTGGTCCGAGTTTTAATTGTTCTATATCTTCTGCCAGAAGGCAACAGTCCAAAAAGATTGTAAGCAGGATGGGAAGAGTCTCTGAGTCTTTGAGTCACTTCCTCAAACAGCGAGATTCGAAGATGTCGTCCAGGGCTGGTAGCTGGAGCCTGATGATATTCTGGGCAGTTTTAATGATTCTCTGTACAGCTTTTTTGTCTGCTGCAGAGCTGCTCCCATACCATGCAAGAATGCCATATGTCAGGACACTCTCAATGGTGCTACAATAGTAGGACAGAAGTTGATGCCGAGATTCTCAGAAAGTACAGCCTCTTCTGTTTATACAGTATTTTGGTTCTTATGCTATGGTCTAGTCCAAAAAGTCAGGGATTTTCCAGGATAAAAATCTAGATTTTATTGTATTTGCACGTACATTTAAATAGAATAAAAAATATGCTAAAATCTGATTATTCTCCAGATCTATATTTAATGATTTCCCTAATACATTAAACAAGATCATTTGAAACAACTTTTAGCAGTGTTTTCTATCACACAGCTCCAGGTTCTCAACTTGTGTTTGTCTGTCAGAATGAAGAAAAAAAAAAAAAGAGATACAAAAGCATTTTCCAAAGGATTTGAGTTATGTAGCAAAACAATGAAGAACCTTGCAAGACATTAAAGACTAGTGTAATGTATTTATTATCTGCAGAAGTGGATTGAATTCCTCCTAAGTGACAAAGCATACATGATAATAAATTTGTCAGTCTTTAAAGAGCCATAAAAAACCTTGTTTCTGGAACCGAGCAATATAACATCTATGGGGTAGAGTGGAGACAAGGGAGGGTGAGTCATTTTTAATCATCATGAGTAGTCATGGATGGTTATGCATACAAATATTAGTAAACTACCGCACAGCACTGTAATTTTCCTATTCAGTCCAATAATCCAAACCTCTTGATTTGGTGTTGTTGTAATAAATTGTTTGGAGAGCTGTTTAAGATGAGACAAACCCTGTGCAGATGTTTCTTCAGGATAAAAGAGTCTCCAGTGCTGGAACCTAAATAGATCTAGCTTTAAAAAAAAATAAAATAATAATAATAGATATTACTACAGAGGTAGTAATACCGGTTCGGACTGGTTTGGGCGAATCGGTAGGGGCGACTCCGGGTGGGCCCGTTCACCCACCCCGGCATAATGCCATCCTATTTAGCCATGTTTTTGAGGCTGAGCGCATTCGCGGAAGGCGTGCGCATGAGCAAAGTGCATGTGCGGAAGGCTGGGTGCATGCGCAGAAGGCGTGCGGGCGCACGGCGAACTGGTGGTAAGAATATGTGAAACCCACTGCTGTATTAGTATTACTATATTCCCAAGAGTTAGATGATTAGGAAATGCCATGTTTTTAATTTCCCCAAGTCTCAGAAATAGAAAAAGATATGACCGTTTAAAAACAAATGAATTATTTTTATAAAGATTCCTGCAAACAGTTTTTTCATTGTTACTTTACCAATAATAATGTTATTAATATTTATTTAATTTCTGAGCAGCTGAGAACTTCCAAGATTTTCCTGGCTTTTTACCCCAGTGGCATTTCTGTAAGGTAGGATTTGGTCACATACAATACATTCACTTGAGAGTTCGAAAATATCAGGCTCAAAACTCCCATCAAATAAGTAGGTGATCCAATAGCGCCATGCTACTTACCATTGTGAGCAAAATTACCTCTTCTTTTTCAGATTCAGTTCTCCTGCAGAGAATCCCTGCTGCTTTTCTATGGATGGAAATAAGGTTTCAATACCTTGCACTGTTGGAGTACAATAAGCAATTAGAAAGCCTTCAAGATTAGCACTTTTGCTAAACCTTGTGGGTTTTTTTTATTGCACAGCTGGGAATCCCCAACCCAAACTTTTGTCATGTAACCTACAAATGTATTTGCTATCTACTTAGCTTTTGGAACAGAGAAAATATCAGAGATGGATCAGGGGCGAAATGCTCCCGGTTCGGACCAGATCGCCTGATCCGGTAGCGATAGCAGCGGGTAGTTCGGAGAACTGGTAACAAAAATCCCTGCCCACCCCCATCCCCAGCTGAGCTGCGCGATCATCAGAGGCTTTTTTTAATTTTTAAAAGCATTTTTTCTACAACCACTTCAGCCGAAAAAATGCTTTTAAAAGTAAAAAAAAAAAGTCTCTGATGATCGCGCGGCTCAACTGGGATCGTCAGAGGCTTTTAAAAGCATTTTTTCTACAACCTCTTCGGCTGAAGAGGTTGTAGAAAAAATAGTTTTAAAAGTTAAAAAAAAAAAGTTGGCCATGCTCACTCAGTCACATTACCCCCCATTCACCAAGCCATGCCCACAGAACCGGTAGTAACAAATTTTACATTTCACCACTGAGATGGATGTTGTGAAAGGGGCACCAATAAAGGTGATACTACAGTAGATTCATCCGAATTTTGAGTTTGGTTTCAGCACTATAAAAATGATAGAAGCCTCTCCCAATATTATTTAATATTACTAATATTACTAATGCCCCAATGATGAAGGCTTTTATGTCCCTTTGTTTGCAGGCCAACCTTTAGCATATCTTGAAAGGAGATTTGTTAAGTGCCCTGTTGAACAATGTTTCTCTTCTTGTAGTGTTGGTCAAGAGAAAGATATTAAGTCTACCACTGTTTTAATTAGAACAAATGGATGGGAAGCGTATTCAAGGGCTCAGACTTTGAACAAGTGAATTATCTTCTTATAGATGTGTTTTCCACTATTAGTGCTCAAGTTGCTATCTTTGCTTTGTTGTCATTTAAATTTTGAACAAAAGATTGAAGTTCATATTCATAGGCCTGATTGTTTGTGTTTTAATCTTTTTGTATCCAAAACATTTTTTATTATTTCATTGTTATTTCAGTTTATTGAATTTTAGGCAATTTCCCCTTATTCAGGGGTGGGCTTCAAAAATTTTAGCAAGGGGTTCTCTGCTCGGTTGCTGGGTGAGCATGGCCATGGTGGGCATGGCCTAGTCGGCCTCCTGCACCACAGGGGGGGGGGCGTTTTTGCCCTCCCCAGACTCCGGATGCTTTCCTCGAGTCTCCGGGAGGGTGAAAACGGCCTCCCAGGCTCTGGAGACTCTCTGGAGGCTGGAAATGGGCCTGTTTCTGGCCTTCCCAAATTTCTGGTAGGCCTGTTTTTTACCGTCTCTGAGCCTCCGCGCGCACCCTGCACTTACCTGTATCCAATACAGGCCGCGTGGTGATTCCTGGGAGGGGAGGGGTGGGGTGGGAGGGGCCAGCCAGGAGTGGGATTTGGGGGTTCTCCGAACTGCACAGAATCTTAGCTAGAGGTTCTCCCAAACCTCTGCGAACCTTCAGCAGCCCACCCCTGCCCTTATTACAAAAACCCTCAGATATTCCTAAGTGTTTTTCCCTTGACTGATCTTTCTGTAGCGAGGTCCAATTAGCTATTTCTTTAAAAAAAACAAAGCTCTCCAAAATGAATTTACTCTCCCCATCTTCAAAGAGTAAAGCCATAAAATATCAACCCAGATTCCACGGGCTATGCCTTCTTTTCCCCTTCTTACCCAGCCTTTGTGCTCTGATGACAGAGCAGCTGCATTGTGTTTACAGCAGACAAATAGAGGTTCATGGGAGAGAGTACAAAAACCATTTATTTTATTTTTCCTGTGGTCTGATTCTGTACGTGTACAATTGTATTTTACAAGCAAACACTCCTTGCTGGCTTTCAAAGTCTTTTTACAAGGGCTAGCTGTGCAGATACAGATTCTCACCTTGCATAGGTAGCACAGAGTGCAACCTGGGAAGGATGCCCCATGAATTGCTCAATTTGGGACCAATCTATCTACATCTAAGTGTTGCTGCCATATGTCCATAAATGAAACATAAATGAGGCCCTGCTGAAAATGTTAACTATTGTACTGAATGAACTTTTGTAAAGTATTTTTTAAAAAGCAGTCATAGCCAAGGTAAGAGAATGCTTGGAGAAATTGTGCAATCTTTCTGGAATGCACAAATGTCATTCATCCCCATTTAATGAAATATAAGCTATCTTAATGTTGCTGAAAATTTACCATTTGCCATGTCTTAAGGGGCATTACCTCACGAGCAAGATTACTTTCCAGAAAAGTATTGGTAAATACCAAGATATATCTCACCTATATTTTCCTGTTCAATTAAAAGCATGCTGTGAAATATAAAGATTAGTAACTAAGTTTAGTTGGATCTTAAGAAAGGCCCAATTTCTTCTACAAACCACTGACCTCTTATTCCTGCTAGCGCTGGCAATCTTATTGTGCTTTACTTGTACCTCAGGATGATGAATGTTCTTCTGTATGGAAGAACAGATGACTTCTGAAGTGTAAAAATAAAAAGTTATTGTGAAGAGCTCCATAAAAATCTCTTTCAAATGAGAAAATGGTTAACTAATTAGCACATACAGTGTAAAATGTGGCAAAAATACTTTACTCCATGTATACATTAATGAGCTGAGCTATCTGGAAAAAGATCTTGAGACTATAGTAAATAGTGGCCGAACCAAGATGTCTACTCTGTTTGCCACAGCCATAAAAATATAAATTCCATGCTAGAGATCACATGAAAAAAGACTGAAATAAGCATTAAAGCTACCACCACTTTAATGCTCTTAAGCAAATCTAAGATGCATCTAGAGCTGTAGTTGCTCCATCTGGAAAAAAAATTGTAACAGAGCAGGAAGAATTATAGAAGAATATACCCAAAATGTGGTTTGAACACCTTGCTTATGAGAAAAGCTAGAACATTTAAGCCTCTTTAACCTAAAAATTTGGGGACATGATTGAATGATTGAATCCTGCACAAAGAAATTAGGAAGGGAACTTCTCTTTCTTTCCCTAAATAATATGATTATGGATTGCTTAATGAAAGCAACTGGAACAAAATGAAGTATTTCTTGACACACTGGATAATTAATTTACAAAACCTACCATGACAAGATATGGTTATGGCCATATGTGAATGACTTTAAAGAGGGATGGGAGGGACCAATTCATGGAAGGCAGATTTTTCTTTTTAAAAAGAATTGTTTTATTGAGTTTCCACAATTTTTTTTTTAAATTTAATTTATATGCCGCCCTTCTCCGGAGACTCAGGGCGGCTTACAATGCGCTAAGCAATAGCCTTCATACTTTTGTATATTTATACAAAGTCAGCTTATTGCCCCCACAAACTGGGTCCTTAATTTACCTACCTTAGAAAGGATGGAAGGCTGAGTCAACCTTGAGCCTGGTGAGATTCGAACTTACAGTAATTGCAGACAGCTGGTGTTAATCACAATGCTATCAGTCTGCTGAGCCACCAGGCTCAACAGACTGATAGAATTAAACAATTCTTATTCACTTCTTGTGCATGACTGTGACCATTTACATATCATCACACTACAATTCACCTATACTCTGTACATTTTTACTAAATCTACCATTCTATTTTGTCTGTTTTCCCCCCATTTTTCTATTTTCGATCCAATTGTACCATTTCTTCCATATTACGTAAAAATCCGAGTCATTATTTAGGAATAATGAAAAGGAATTATGGAAAAAAATCCATATATCATTTTACACATGACAACTGTGGCAAGACTGGCCTTTGTGCAATGTTGGAGAAGCACAAATACACTCTCTGAAGACTTAATAATTAAAAAAGTATTGGATTGCGCTGAAATGGACAGATTGACGCTTGAATTGAAAGGATTGATGGACTCGGACATGGAAGGCAGATCTATCAAGGTTTTTCAATCTCAAAGCCTCAGTGCTACTTCTGGGTTAGAGGGAGCATATCTTCAAATATCAGTTGCCAAGGACCAACAGCAGGAAAACATGTTTTATTAGAACACTGGGTGGACTGAGCCACTGGAAGAAAAAAAATCCTATTTGTCTAATCTACTAATGCTATCCTTAAAATATTAAAGGGTGAAATTACCAAAAAAGTTTCTTCTTCATCTCCCAGACTTGATTGAAGATGTGGGAAAAGAATGGTTTTTGATTGGGCTTTCAGGCTTGATTTACAGTAGTTCCTTGCTTGTGTTGTATGTGCTGTCTTCTGATATAGGAATGTGATCTCTTCAGATCAAATCCCCATAATAGAGAACAAAGAGATAACATTTGTCTAGCCTTCAGGTTCTATAGAAAAGCATCAAATGTTCCCTGCTGGCAAACCCACTACAAACTAAAAAATCAATCAACAGTTAAGTAGAGTTATCTATATGAAACACTTCCAGATAAGGCTTTAATGCCCAATTGTCCTGTTTTATTCATTATTTTTCACTCTTTCTCGGGTCTTTTTCTTACCCTAAAAAAAAATCCTTAAAGTGTTACTTGGAGCCTTTTATTGGAAAGCAATTTTATGGTCTTTCAAATTCCCACTGCATATAATCTCACAGATCAATGTCATCTTTTATATTTTACCAGTTTTCTCTTACGTATTTAGGAATCTCAGTAATTTTTTTTCTCTTCCAATGGACTCGTTATATAGTCCGGAATCCATTTTAAACACTGATACCCAGAACTAGACACATGTACAGTAAAGTAACTGCTATCCATTCATCTTTTGAAATCTTTATATTTCACTTAAAATGCAGTCTATATTTTTCATAACAATTTAGCCATTTAAAATGCAGTCTACGTTTTTCATTAAAAATGAAGATCTAAGGATCTGAATCTAAGGATCTGAGAAGATCTTATTTTATGCATTTTGACTAGAAATTGGCAAAACTCAGCTGATTTGGGAACTGAATGTTCCAGAGAATTATATTTCCCATCTAGGCCAGGGGTCAGCAACCTGCGGCTCTGGAGCCACTTGTAGCTCTTTCATCACCCTGCTGCGGCTCCCTGTTGCTGGTCAGCTCCACAATTGATAGGGCTTTCGGTTAGGACAGGTAGAGGAAAAAGGATGCCGTGCTAGGAGGAGACTCTATGGTGGGGGAACAGACTTCCAGTCGGCAGAGGAAAAAAGACGCTGTGCTAGGAGGAGACTCCATTGTTGGAGAACCAGACTTCTGGTCAGCAGAGGAAAAAGGACGCTGCACTAGGAGGAGACTATGATGGGGGAACCAGATTTCCGGTCGGCTCCAGAATTGAACAGGGGCTTCCGGTTAGGACCTTTGTGGCTCTTTGAGTGTTTAAGGTTGCTGACCTCTGATCTAGCCCATGCCAAACCTTCTCTAGACCAAGCCGTTTTCAGAGGGACACTTTGAATCCCATCCGGTTTGGAGAATGACTGTTCTTTGGAATGGCTCAGTCAGTCTGAAGGTTTTTGCAACATTTCTGTGCATGCGCAGAAGCATCCGGGCGGGTGGGCAGAGCCTCCCACTACTGGTTCGCCCGATCCAAGGTGAACTGGTAGCAACCCACCACTGATAATTCCAGAATCCAAAGATTTGTCCAATCTTTTTTCCAATCTCCAATCTGTCCAATCAAGTCTCCTTTTAAAAGCAAAACATACATCTATTGACAGCATGATCTACTACACCAGGTAGATTACAAATGGCTAAACCAATGCCTTTGCTTAGAACTGAGTATCTTGTATTCATATTGTTATTATGAGAGTGTTCTGGAGAGACGTGAGGCCCTGGAGTCCAATGACATAAATAGAAATAAATTTCTAAACAATTCTTACACAATCAAATTCAAGAAGTATTTGTTTTTCTTCAGTTTTCGGGACTTAAAACTATTGCTATTTTTTTTTTTAACTTATCTGGTCTTGTATCCTGTAAAGGTAAAGGTTCCCTCGCACAAATGTGTTAGTTGTTCCCGACGCTAGGGGGCAGTGCTCATCTCCGTTTCAAAGCCGAAGAGCCAGCGCTGTCCGAAGACGTCTCCGTAGTCATGTAGCTGGCATGACTAAATGCCAAAGGCGCACAGAATGCTGTTACCTTCCCACCAAAGGTGATACCTATTTGTCTACTTGCATTTTTTACGTGCTTTTGAACTGCTAGGTTGGCAGAAGCTGGGACAAGTAATGGGAGCTCACCCTGTTACGCAGCATTAGGGATTCGAACCACTGAACTGACGAGCTTTCGATCGACCAGTTCAGCGTCTTAGCCACTGAGCCACCACATCCCTTTTGTATCCTGTAGACCTAACTAATTACTTGTTCTACACCAAGTATATTTTATTCTGCAAACATTACGTATATTGTCATGGTTATAAGCACTGTCTTCCTTTTCAGGGTTATTTAAGTGTGTTTTGTCTCCCTTAAATGTGTACTCAGTTTTATAGTTTGAGCGTGTTTTACTTGACACAAAGAATGAAAAGTGAGGAAATGATTTGCATTGAAACTGAAATGATGGATTATTGGAAGGCATATATTAGAGATTTCAATAGGAATAGTGATAATTTGAAGAAAGGAATTGAAATAAATGCTGCTCAATGTCTGTGTCCAAGAAAAAAAAAAAGACGAGAACATAAGCGTGGCAATATTAAAAAATGAAAAAGCTACAGGTACTGATGGCATAATTGATAAAATGTTGAAGTACATATAGATGTTAGTTTACTTTTAATGTAAGTGAGAGTTATGTGTATGTGAAGAGTGTATTGGGCAAGATGCCTGAAAAGCAAAGGCAGGAAGATGTCAGCAAAAACTATACAGAAAATAGTTTAAGTTTGCCTACGAGGGTGTTTGGCAGAATTCTGATTAAGAGAGAGAAAAAAAGAAGTAATGATGAGCAAAATTTGGGAACTACGTTGTGGCTTTATAATAAGCACTGGGTGTGTGGGCTGAATTCTTGCTCTTCAGAAGATAAGTGAAAGAATAGATGAAAGTAGTAATAGTAGTGATGATATATAGACTGTCAGCACTGAAAGAAGCAAAAATAGATGTGTATTGGAATGTGTTATATACAACTGAATGCTGGGTCAAGACAAATCTAAACTTAAGTGAATGCAGTAGGAATGTGGGTCTTAGAGGTATGTATAGCAGGACATTTTCCACTCTACAATCATTGTATCTGTTGGTGTTGCAGTTTGGGCGCAGGCATGGTCTGGTTCCTCATTCGGTGACATCAAGGAAGAAAGTCCAGTTGGCTGGCCAAACCAGAGGACAAAGAGGAGCTCTTGCCATCGGCACTGGCTGGTGCCAAATTTAGAGAACACCTCTGGAAGTATGGCTGTAGTTGGATAAAGGATAAAAAAGTATGGTGAGATGTGGGGCACGTCAGATTTAGCTATATTTTCTTTTCTTTTTTCTTCTCTTGCATCTCTTTGTTTTCTGATCATTTCTTTTGCCTCATAGCACTTTAAGACAAACAGATATTACATACAAAAACAATATGAAAGTGAGAGTGGAGCAGAGCATGCGTGCATCTGTAAGCTGTTTCAGCAACCCTGGAGATTTCGTGCTACTTAACAGAAAAAGGGCTCTCTCAACCAATCCAGAAAGGCTTCTCTATAGCCAATCCAAAACTCTTTTACACTGTTGTCTGAGAAAAAGGAAGCATAACAGGCAAAGCTTCAATGCTGCTTGCCAATTGTGCTTGAAGACTCGCCGAGGAGGGATGTGTGTTTGTTTAGGCAAAGCTGAAAGACTGGGAGCGGATCTACTCGCAAAAAAGAAGAAATCAAATGCAAAGAAGCTTCTCCTTGGCTTTGCTGCTGCCCACTTGAGGGCTCCTTTTCTCATGTAATGCACTCACTCACCCAAGAAATCAAATCCTTTTCCAGGACTAATTTGAAAAAGCAATGCACCAGAGTCACAACTTTATCTGGAAAGAGACTAATCGAGACCTGGAGGGATGCCCAGATGCAAGTGGTGGAAGTGGCTGATTGTAAGGAGGGGGATGCCTGTGGTTATGTGCAGGACCTGAGCCTGGATCTTCAAATTGGGGTGATTAAACCATGGCTCTTGCTGGGTATGTAGTTTTTAGCTAAAGCAGTATTAATAGTTAAGCATATCTGTGTGCACTGGAAAACTGTGGGTGTGTATGCATGGTTGTGCGCTGTGGCTGTGCATGGTGGATGTATGTATGTGTTTGTGTATATACTGGGATAAGAGACTATATGACTTGGCACCAGGTTTTTGTTGTTTTTAATGTGCTTAGTTTCATAGCTTTATTAAGATTTTTAGGTTCTTGCTTTTGACTGGGAGCCACCCAGAGTTGGTTATAAATGAGTAGCTACTGCTTTGGGATCATAATGGTAATAGTGTATAATACAATAATAGTAATAATAATGCAGTGATTCTATTAATGTACTACTTTCAATACATAAGATTAACTCCAGAAATGAAATCTGTAGATCTTCAATTGGTAATAATTGGCATAGCTAATTCAAACTGGATCCATTCTAAAAAAGGGTTTTTTCCCCTTCTTGGCTGCACCCATGTCTTGTATATATGTAGACTGTACATATATGTAGTACACATGCATGCTTGTGTGTAATAATAATTTACTTAATTTCATCAGAATATACAGTATTCGGTCTTGTTGTCTGCATGTAATTATTTCCCAAACTTGGTGGGATAACATCTGTCTTTCACAGGTTCCCAGGATGCTGCTCATGACCTGGAAATAATGAAAAAATATAAGGTAATGTATGGATTTTTTTAAAAAAAGCAGTTGCAGCTGATGGTTAACACTAGTACAACTCTGGTAATAGAAAATTGACTACATTTGGGTAAATCTTTGGGCCTTTTTTGCCCTTAGCCTCTCACAAAGCCCCAACACGTTCTTGCAGAACCTAGAGTTTTATGGAACATAGTTTGAGAAACTCTGGTTTACTGGTTTTGTATTGAAATATACTTAATCACAACCTTGCAGCTGATTTCATGACAGAAGATAATTGCGTGTTTGCCATTCAGAACATGAAGATTATAAAAGCAAGTGTATTCTGAATGTGACAATATCATTCCTTCTAACTGATGGGTTGGAGACAATAGCATGTTGGCTTTCAAGATAGTCTGTAGATTAGAGCAGCCCCCCTCCCCACCTTTTGGGCACCAAGGACCGGTTCTGCGAAGAGATATTTTTCTGTGGACTGGAGGGGGCATGGTTTCATGTGCTGCCTGCATCCTGTGGATGGGATTTTGCTTGTTTGCGCGGACCGGTTTCTTGCCTGTCGTGAACTGGTGCTGGTCCACAGACCAGAGGTTGGGGACCCCTGGATTAGAGACCCCAACTTCCTCAGAGTAACATGAGCATGCTTAAGATAAAACTGGCCATTGGCTGTGCTTGCGGAACACAGGCCATATTATGCCAAACTAAACCAATTTATTTTCTTACTGTTGGTAATGCTATCTACATCTTATTTATGTTGCTAAAATATGTTATATAAAAGCCTCAATCGACCAAATTCATGATGAATGGTGACCCCCCACTGGTAATCATCATAGTATGCAAAGTTTGTGACTTGGAATGTAAGAGGAGAAATGATCATGAACTAATGAATGAAATGAAGTAGAAAAAAATGTATTTGTCCAACTAAGAGAGTAAGAATTTAACAGATCTGAATGAAGGTGCCACTCTGATCTTGTGACTGATGAATGGAATTCCTTTGAAGTTGCTATCTTGATTGTATGCCTTTTCTGTTTTAGGTTACCCATATTCTAAATGTAGCTTATGGAGTTGAGAATGCCTTCCCCAATGACTTGATATATAAAACTATCCCTATTCTTGACCTGCCTGAGACTGACATCACCTCCTATTTTCCTGAATGTTTTGAATTTATTGAGCAAATCAAGTTAAAGGTAAATAGTTGTTGCAAGGAGTGATGCTTGGCAGTATGTGTGTGTATTAAATTAATCCACTTTTTGCATTGATTAGTTAGGAGTCTTTTAAGACACGTCCATACTAAAATCAGTTAAAGTATCTTAAGGTTGGAACTGCCTATTTATTCCCATCCTTATTTGAACGAAAGTTTAAACTTCAATGTAAAT
Source organism: Pantherophis guttatus (assembly GCF_059756535.1). NCBI lineage: Eukaryota > Metazoa > Chordata > Lepidosauria > Squamata > Colubridae > Pantherophis > Pantherophis guttatus. The sequence continues at coordinate 159,309,234 of NC_142063.1, forward strand.
AAATTAATGTGCTATCTGTAGCCACATACATATGTGTGTATCTCCCTGGCAGGGAGATGATCTTCTTTAAAAATAGTCTCCAGTCAAGATAATCATTTCAATGTAAAGCTTAATAATGTATGTTAAGCCTTGCAGATCCCAAAGGTGTGGAGTGTGATTGTGTACTGGAAATCAACACTGAATGAGGACCCTTGAAATGTTTCTAACTCTGTACTGAACTGTGGCACTGAACTGAATAGGAAATATTTAGATTTCATACATATGACTAGGATTTTGTCTACAGTATAACCTGTCAAAAATAAATGAGAAAAATCATTTTATAAAGATAGTGCTTCTATACCTAAATGCGCGTATAAGTAATCTGATGTCTGATCTATTTCATATAACTTCACTTGATGCTACAACCTGTTAGTATCTTGACATTTTCAAACCTGTTCCAGGTGCTTCTGAGTTTCATCATGTTCATTATTTATACAGTTTGAAAGAAAGGAAGATAACTTTGCTCCATTACCCTTTGTCTTATTTTAGAAAGAAGAATGTGGTATATTATTAACAGGTTACCTGAAACGTGTCTTCATTTCATGCTCTCCTGAAGGTTTCTAGTTACTGTTTCCACTTCATTTCTAAATTAGATTGGCCATTCTAAGATCCTGGTGTTACTGTTCTGCCTCAGAAGTTTTAATTTTTCAGTTAGCTTTGTATACTCAAGATTGCTTTTACAGTCTTTCTTTTTTTCCTGATATTTCTGGTACTTCATAATACAAAATTTCTTTATTGCACAGACAAAAACATTCAATATTTTATTGAAGGCACCCTGCCAGGCAAAGCAGGACAAATAAATAAAGTATGAGATCACAAATTGCTTCATTAAAGCAAACAAACCTGCAACAGAATACATTTTCTATATTCCCATTCATGACATAGGCTTTTGAGATAAAAAATTCACAATTATAGAAGTTTACGACTACCAAATTATCTTTTTGTAGTGTTGTTGTTGCTGCACATACAGTAGCTATATGAATTTGAGGGGTAGGATCACAAAACCTGCATTATGTAATTTTAATGATAACTTTAATTCTTAGAGTTTTAACTTCTCTATTTTAAAGGTAATCCTAATCCTAATCCTATTTGACCCCCATATTTAAATTCTTAAATCCCCAATTACTTCTAATCTACACTAGAAAAAAACAACAACCAGAATTACCCATTCTGATTTCAAATAGCATATTGTTTTTGTTACATTCAGCATGTGTACATTTAAATTTTCTGATTATTGAAACATGCCATCCTAATAAAATGGATCTCCGGTAACTGGTTAAGCCCTCCATGGCAGATCAGACCATCATTACAAATATATACAGCAGACCGTTAAATGTGCTTGCTGGCATAAACAGATGACTTGTCTGTCATAACACAGCCATACCATCAGTCTCCAGCTACCGTAAATCTCATATTTCTGCTGGTGTGCTGAAAACCATGAAATGTTTGCTGCGAAGGGAGAGAAAAATAAATAGTAGAAGATCCTGGTCATCGATCTGAAAAGAGAAGCATTGATTCTAATTTGCCTATTGGCCGTCTTCAGAAAGGGAGAGCATTGACTAAATACTGAGATGGGAAGATTGAATCTAGCAAAATCTACGCAATCCACAGGGATTCTGGTAAAAATAAATGTATGTATGAAAGAGAGTATGCATATACTAAGTTATACCTCTGAAGACTTTGTAGAGAGCTTGCTTAAAATGCCTTGGTAGTAAAAGAAAATATTGGTGTCTCCATTTTGATGGAAAATGAAAGCTTAAATGTGTCTTTCCTTTTTTTTTCAAAGAATGGTGTTGTGCTTGTTCACTGTAATGCAGGAGTTTCCCGGGCAGCAGCAATTATCATAGGATTTTTAATGTACTCAGAAGGACTCAATTTTGCCATGGCTTTTTCTGTGGTGAAAAATGCAAGACCTGCTATTTGTCCAAATTCTGGCTTCATGGAGCAGCTCCAGAAATACTGTCAATTCAATCATTAAAAATGGAAACTCAATAGGGGAACGATGAAGAATGAATTTTATGGTTGTGTTTTAATAAGAGAAATGGACTTTTAAAAAAATTGGTGTTAATAAAAGTTGCACAGCATTACAGCTCTATATCTATCATCAAAAACTCATCCTCGTTCTTACAAGTAATATTGAATCCATCACAGATGCATTTTGCCTTTTTTATTTTAATCTTAATAAATGTAACGATTACTCTGGAGCAATGGTGAAATCCAAATTTTTTTACTACCGATTCTGTGGGCGTGGTGTGGCTTGGTGTGCATGGCAGGGGAAGGATACTGCAAGGGGAGTTTTAATGGTTTTAACATTTAATATTGATTTTATCTGTTTTATTGCTGTAAGCCATCCTGAGTCCTTTCCGGAGAAAGGGCGGCATATAAACTAGCTAGCTAGCGCTAGCTAAATAAATAAATAAATAAATAAAATCCCCATTCCCTCCCCACTCGTGGGAGAAGGATTTTTTCCTTCCCTGAAATCCATTTTCCTTCATTTATAAATGGTGCCCAATGTTCCATATTTTAAATATTTCAGGGAAGCATTTGGCCTTCTGGCTTTAACATCCATGGCAACTTATACAATAACAAGAAAATAAATATGTCTAATATCTAGATGTCAAAACAAAATGAGTTTGAAAAAAATATGAAGTTTATATTAGACATTGAAGGATGTTCTGCAAAGAATGATCTTAAAGAGAAAAGTAAAATTAAAAATTAATTCTATTGCCTACTCTCAACATTTGTTTTGAATTTAAATCTTAGCAATCATGTTGTCAGTGAACATGGTCACTCTAGATATTTTACATTTGCATCTTGGTAACATCTTTCAATTGTGTAATAAAGGGCCCTTTTATCAGAAATCCTAAGCTGCATCAGTAATGGCTGAACATGAGACAAATCTCAACATCTTTATTAAGTTATCATTAAAAATACATACTCATTACAGAATGGTTACAACCAGTTCCATAATGTTAAAATTTAGGGATAATGCCTTGGTCATGTTGAAACGGTATTAAGACTTTCACTTGCCTGACCCTTCCTGTACTTAGAATATATGAATCCCAGTATTAAATCACACTATAAAATGGATCTTTCAAAATTCATGCAGACTCCAACTGCCATCTATTCAGATTACATGAATGCCTGAAAGATCATCACTGTAATGTCACAAATAATCTATCATTGATGTCATAATGCAACTAACAATTATATAGTATGCATCATTAATGAGATGTCATGACCTCTGACATCAGTATTGGTTCACATAATAGCACTGTTCACATAAATTACTATAGTTATTCTTTTTTACCATCAGATCCTTCCCCAAAGTGGCATTGCATGACTGATGGCAATTCTATGCAAATTACTGAGGTTTCAGAACTAGATCTTTTTCTCTCTCATACAGGATATTTGAAACTGCGGTTAAAATAGTATTTTCTTTGAAATGTGGTTCTGGAGCTTGTGGATGGTTAGTGTTTTCTCTGCAGATATTCTCCCTGCACTTCATTTCCTAATCTTAAACCATTTTATAGTCTTTCAAATGCAAAAGAAGCCCAGAATCGAGTGGATGTGACTCCACTGAGCTAGGGCTGTAGAAAAATCTTGGTTACGTAGGAAAAACCTGGCTAAAAGAAAAACATATATATAGGTGGAGGTGGAGGTGGAGGTGGAGCCATCCCAGAATACCAGCACCAGATTTGAAATTCCAACGTCAATTAGTGCAAAATGACTGCTAACATAAGCCTGATGATGGCAGATGGGATTCTGCCAAAACGTCGCTTCTACCCTTTTAGGGATATATCCACAATTACACGGGAAGAAACCCGAAATACTAACTATACACACACACACACACACACACACACACACACATATATATTTATACACATACACACGTACACATACATTACTATTTTGAATACATAGCAGAGTTGAGAGTTGACAAGGTTGTTGCTATAGATCTCACGTAATAAAATAATATTTTCTATTATCCTAGAGCAGGAGGTATTGACGATGCAATTTATGTTTTAAATAACTTAAATTCCTTATTTTTCTGCACATGAATAGAGTAGAATAGAATTCTTTATTGGCCAAGTGTGACTGGACACACAAGGAATTTGTCTTGGAGCATTCCCTCTCAGTGCACATAAAAGAAAAGATACATGGAGCTTGAAAAAGTAAAAAAGCTTTTATCCCGCCTCTCATCTTCCACAGAAGAGTGGCTGTCATGAAAAAAAAACCGCAGCTTTCAAAAAGCTTTTAATTTCTAACTACCCATAAATAAGGGCCACTCGCTTCCTCAGACCACAGCCCCCCCCCCCGGGCCAAGAGTCAAGGCCGGAAATTGAGCCAGGCAATAAAACCCAGGCGGAAACGGCCTGCAAAAAAGAAAAGTTCCCAACGCTTTTCGTTTTTCCCCGCATTCCAGAAAGGGAAACGACCATAGAGTCGCAAACCTATATAGGAGAGGCCGCTAGGCATCTTCAACTTTATGGTCCGTTCTTGTGAGGAAGTGGCGTCTGCCTTTTTTTTTTTTTTTTCTCCCCACCGCGGGCAAGAGCGGCACTTCCGCCTCATTTGAAAGTGACGGGCTGAGGCAAGAAAGAGGCGGCTGCTGTGCACGCGGCCGGTCTGGCAGTGGCTGCTGCTTTCCCGGCGGTGGATGGCTGCCTTCGCTATGGAGCTGCCGCTGTCTTCCCCTTCTCTGGGTGAGCCTCGTCTCGGGTTAAGCCTAATGAAATTAATTAAATGAACGTTGAAGCGGACTTTGTGAAGGAAGGCGGGAAGGGGAGACGTGTTTCATGCCGGTCGTTTCTCTCTTTTTTCTGCCTCACGTCCATTTGGGACCCAGTGGGGGGGTGGGGGGATTCTAGAACGTCCCGAGTCTCGCGGGGAAGGGGGAGGAGGGTGGGAGTCCCCGATTGTGACGTCACTGGCACCTAGACCTGCATGGCGAAATCCCGGAAAGGTTGCAGGGGCGTCTGAGGAAGGAAGGAAGGAAAGAAAGCAGGTCGTTTGTATACCTCTGAGTCGAGGAGAGGGGAAAAAAAAAGCAAATGAACCCCCAGTACGGATTCAAACGCGTTCAAAACACGGTCCGGGAAGCTGTTTTTAAACCTGTTGGCTCAGGTAGGCTGTAAAGATCCCCGAAAGTCTCTTGGCTTTAAAAAGTTACTGGGGGGGGGGTTGGAGGTGGGTGAGAAACTTTTGCTCTTAGGACTACTGGCAGCCAAGAAAAATTAAAAGACGCTTGCTCCTGGGGAGGAAAGCTATGGCAGATCTAGACAGCATTCTAAAAAGGGGAGACAGCCAACAAAAGTGCGTCTAGTCAAGGCTATGGTTTTCCCAGTTGCAATGTATGGCTGTGAAAGTTGGACCATAAGGAAGGCTGAGTGCCAAAGAATTGAGGCCTTTGAACTATGGTGCTGGAGGAGACTCCTGCGAGTCCCTTGGATTGCAAGGCGATCAAACCGGTCAGTCCTAGAGGAGATCGACCCTCACTGCTCTTTAGAAGGCCAGATCCTGAAGAGGAAACTCAAATACTTTGGCCACCTAATGAGAAGGAAGGACTCACTGGAGAAGAGCCTAATGCTGGGAAAGATGAAAGGCAAAAGAAGAAGGGGAACGGCAGAGAACGAGGTGGCTGGATGGAGTCATTGAAGCAGTCGGTGTGAGCTTAAATGGACTTCAGAAGATGGTAGAGGACAGAAAGGCCTGGAGGAACGTCCATGGGGTCGCAATGGGCAGGACACGACTTCACAACTAACAACAGCAATAACAAAATCGTCCCTTGTTTGTTCAGAGGGAACCTTGTTCTAGGGATAAAATAACTTGGATTCAAATATTTGCGTTTGCAACCAGTGCAGGTAGTCCTTGAGTTATGACCATATTTACGTTGAGACCCACATTTTGAGCCCCACATTTTATGTTGCTTAACAAAACCATTTGTCCAGTGGGATTTGCCCCAGGCTACGAAGTTTCTTGCTGCAGTTGTTAAGTGAATTGTTGCAGTTGTTAACGTTAGTGCACGGTTGTTCAGTCAATCTGGCTTCTCCATTGACTTTGCTCATCGGGAAGGTCGCAAAAGCTGATCGCGTGATCCCGGGACATTGCAACTATCATAAATGTGAACCAGCAAGCCAAGCGTCTGAATTTTGATTATGTGACATTGAGGATGCTTGCTGTGGTCGTAAGTGTGAAAAATGGTCATAGGTCACTTTTCATTTTGCTGTTGTAACTTTTAGCAGTCATTGAATGAACTATTGTAAGTCAAGGAATACCTTTATGGTGGTTGCAAAGAAGGTAATGCTTAACAGGGCAGTTGTATTCAATAGGAAAGCTATATTTTTGTTTGTTTTGTTTTAAGGCAGGGGTGTCAAACTCATGTCACGGCGATGTCACGTGATGTATCGGTGCTTTTTTCTCCTTTGTTAAACCGGTCGTGGCTAGCGCATGACACATTCAGCCCGCCTGCCACAAGTTTGACAGCCCTGTTTTAAGGTCTCAAAATTAAGAACCAGCTACAGATAGTCCTCGAGTTGCAACCACAATTGAGTCCGAAATTTATGTTGCTAAGTGAAACATTTCTTGAGTTTGTCCCATTTTACAACTTATCTTGCCACAGTCGTTAAGTGAATCATTGATTGGTTAAGTTAGTAATATACTTGTTAAATGAATCTGGATTCCACATTGCCTTTGCTTGTCAGAAGGTCGCAAAAGCCGATTATAGGACCCCGGGACTTTGCAACTGTCATAAATATGAGTCAGTTGCCAAGGGTCTGAATTTTGATCATGTGACCATGGGAATGCTGCAAAGGTAAATGTGAAAAACAGTCATAAGTCACTTTTTCCAGTGCCGTTGTAACTTTGAACGGTCACTAAATGAACTGTTGTAAGTTGAGAACTACCTGTACTGAAGTGTCTTTGGTAGAGGCTGAATGTAATTCTTATGTGAACCACCTTTTGTAACACAGGTGCTGAGCCAATGGCATTAGGATCCCCTTCTTCACCAAAACCAGGTGCTGGTGCTCAATTTCTGCCTGGATTTCTGATGGGTGATTTGCCAACTCCAGTGACGCCACAGCCTCGCTCTTTAAGTGGTCCTTCAGTTGGTATAATGGAAATGAGGTCACCAATGCTTGCTGGTAAGCTGGTTCTGAATTAAAATACTTTCCTAGTAACCCCAAATGACAAAAATTCACCAAGAATATCTTAGAATAGTATTGCGGGTGGGTGTTACTTGAAATAGGGGTAAGTGGTTACTGGTGTTTGCTGAGAACAGGTTTTGCTATTTTTTTTAAATTAAAAACATTAAGAAGAAAGCTAATTTTGGCAGGGCAAAAGGCCACCTGTGTGTATTGCATTGTAAGTATTTTCTAGGGTGAATCACTTGAAATAAACTTTTTGACTGTTCACCTTGACTGATACTCATGTTACTGAATTTCCAAAACACTGCATTTAAAAAAAATCATAACTACTATAACTAACGTTATAGTATATAGTATATATATAACTAACGTATATATAATGTTCTTCTCTGAGAAAAATACTTAGGATTTATAATCACAAATGCAATTCCCACAATTGTAATTAAGAATTTTTTTTCTCCTTAAGAGAACGGATTTGTTTTGGAGCACAATGATACTGTCAATATTGTACAAGTTGTTCTTGATTTATGACTGTTTGCTTAATGACTGTTTGAAATGACAATAGACTTTCCTATAACTACTTATGCAACTGTGATTTGCAATGTTTTTGTCCGTTTCCAGAGTTTCCAGCCTTTGATTTTTGACAAGGTTCAGAAATAGTTACGCAGCTTTATTCATGTACAAGATTTTTTTTTATTCATGATAATCACTTTAATCAGAAAAAAGATAGTAACGATTACAGAAAACTCCATGCTAATTAGTTCTAATAGTATATGTTTACTTAGGTGGATCTCCTCCACAACCAATAATGCCAACACACAAAGATAAAGGTGGTGCTCCTCCAGTTAGAAGTATCTATGATGAAGTTGCTAGCCCAGGTCTTGGATCAACACCTTTGACTTCACGAAGGCCTGTAAGTAATTCCCCTGAAACTGCAAAGCGAGACTGAGACTTGCAAGTGATAAATATTAATATTTTTCTGCATTGGCAATGTTGTAGAATTTCCATTGAAGAAAAGAGCACAGTGATGAGAAATGGCCAAGCTTTATTCAATGATCATTGGGTGCCTGCTTTGTGAGAAAGAGGGACTCTGAACCATAGAATGACATATTTTTATGCATTTTGGGGTTGAGGGGTGAGAAATCCAAAAGGCCTGATTTATGGTCACATGTGGGATAAGTGAAATAAGTGTTTAAACAAAGGAAAACATATTTTTCTATTGTAAGGCAAAGTTGCTAATTATTCCATTAGTGAAAGGATGGAATGTTGAGATAATTATATGCATGCTTGATTAGAATGTGGTTTTTCTGTGGCTTTTCATCTCCTGCTTCCTGGATGAACTTTTAGGAGCGGTCTCTATTTCATTTTTCTCCTTGTTGATAGGATTAAAAAGGTTATCTTGGCATTGAAAACATAGTCGTGTTTACCTCTAGGCGAGATGAGTGGCATATGTTTAATAAATGTTTGGGTTGTGCATTAGTCTGGGCCTGGCCAGTTTATGTATGCAAGTGGTGGGGGGAGCAGGAACAGCAGAAGAAATTGGAAAAGCTGTCTACAAAGGTAGAGAAAGGAAGGGGGAAGAGTTTGTAGCTTTATTTTATAACTCCTTTATAAAAGCCTTCTTACAATTGGGTTAATCTTTCTGGAATGTGAATAGAGCATACAAAACAATTGTGATACTATGCCATATTTAATAAGAATCAAGCAAAAGAAGTAAAATTCTCTTCCTTCATAGTTCTGGGTTGCAATCTATAACTTTCATTGCCTAGTACAGTGATGGCTAACTTTTTTGCCATCACGTGCCAAAAGCGGGGGGAGCGCAGGGGGGTTGCGTGTGTGTGGGTGCCCACACCCATAATTCTATGCGTCCCGCCCCAGCACATGTTATGTGTGACACACACACACACACACACACACACGCTTCCCTCGCTTTTGGCATGTGATGGCACGGCAGGCCCGTTTTTCGCCCTCCCCAGGCTCCAGAGCCTTTCTAGGAGCCTGGGGAGGGCGAAAATGACCTTCTCCACCTCCCTGGAGGCTCTCCAGAGGCCGGAAATGGCCTGTTTGCCAACTTCCAGTGGGCCCGGAAGGCCCGAAAATCAGCTGGCCGGTGTGCGCATGTGTGCCAGAGCTGAGCTCACATGCCCACCGATATGGCTCCGTGTGCCACAGGTTCGCCATCACGGGCCTAGTATAAGAAGTGAGGTTAAATTAGCCATTCTCTTTCTTAGTGGATCCCATTTGGCTATATTGGGTGTCAAACTCACGGTGTCATGTTTTTGTCACGTGACATATTGTGACTTTCCCTTCACTAAAATGGGGGTGGGGATGGCCAGTGTATGATGTATCTGGCCCCTGGCCCATGAGTTTGACACCCCTGGGCTATATTAATACATAGCAATGGCACATCATTGTTCCCCTGAAATTATAGCACAACTAAGTGTATATGATGAAATTATATAATTGTAATTATAACAATTATCCTTGTTATCAATCTTACTTCAGTGTTAATCACATGTAAATATTTTTATAACTATACTTGGTAGTGAAAAATGCATTTATTGTTTTGAGAGCCACTGTATTTCTCTAATGCATAAAGAAATGTGGAATGTTTTTGTGATTCACTGAATCTTGGAAAAAGACATAGAATTAATGGAAGAACTTGCTATATTGAGCCACAAAGGTACAATCCTCAGAAAACATTCCTATATGCAGCCAAAGAACACAGTCTGGATTTGAATGCATCAACATTAAATTCATGGGGTTATTTAATGTTGCACAAATAAAAACTTTTGCCTTTGGAAGAAAAAGGGTTGAAGGAAGAGTATAATACTTTGCTGGCTATTATAGGCTTTGCTGATCTTGTATGTGCCACAGTATGTTAAAGATAGTATACATTTGGCTATGTGTAATATTTTTATGCAATTAGTATTTTCAGAGATCCAAGCCTGAGAACTGAGAAGTGGTTATATACATTTATATTGGAATCCCTGTGTTTCTGGAAAATTATTTGTATTAGTTGACATTGCAGTAAACATTTTATTCCATACTGATGACCTCATCTGATTCTACAGTCCATTGAATTATCGCCTATTTTAGGTCAATATTGGCCCAAATTACTCAATTTTGGCTTCTGTTATTACTCAGTAGAAAGTAAATGTAAATTGCATATGAGATCCTATAAAATAATAAGCCCTATATAGCATATTCTGCTGTATAGTTCAATCTTGGGATTTTATTTGTTTTTATCAAAAACAAACAACATGCAAGTGTATTTTTGAGTTGAATTGTGCTGGTTAATTTTAAAATAAAATATTCTACTTAAAGAGTTTATTTTCTGGCTTTTAAAACAATTTCTAATTAACATTGTACTTTCATGCAGGCTACCTTTTCTGTAATACAGAGTCCGAATGTTGGGTCTCTGCCATTAACTCCTGGAACAGGTATGACATTTTCTCCTCATGATATTTAATTAAGAATTTATCTGCAAGGGGAAATTTCAAGAGTATCTGATCTATTTAATTTGTATATGGATCATTACACAATTTATGGGCTGATACATAATTCCTATTGAAATTATACCAACCCAACTTTTACCAAATTTTAAAAATTCCTGCTCTACTTTATGTCTGACACTGATAGAAGTCTTCCTCTTTAAAGTTAGTTTGCTTTCCATTATATTTATGGAAATATTTATATATTGCTTTGTTTGCTTTCCATTATATTTATGTAAAATGCTGGCAATCAGGATAAAAATTTTACTATAAATTTATAAATCTTAAGTATTGACAATAGTAACATTTTACTGGCCTTGAGACACCACGTTATCATCGTCACCATTTCTCTTTCTTTAGTATAAAACACTGTGAATTTGGTAAACATGAATTCAAAAATTAACCAGTAAAATAGTTTAATAAGCTGTGCCTTTCTTTTATTTTAGCTTGGAGTAACTAGTTCATCCTTTAACTACGAGGTCTTATAAGGACATTTCATTATATTTTGACAGGGGCAAGTGTGTTTAGTCCAGCAAGTCTTGCACAACCTAGAAAAACTACCATGTCACCAGCTCAGCTAGATCCATTCTATACTCAAGGAGATGCTTTGACATCAGAAGATCAACTTGATGACACCTGGGTAACAGTGTTTGGGTCAGTGATTGGCAGTTTCATATAATAAACAGGATAATTGGCTACCGTGGTTTAATCGGCATAGTTTTTGCATTAGGGATGATGATTCTGTGGGCGAAGAGAATGAATTTTATAAAATGCGAGAGTGAGATTACGTAGGTTGCAATATACATGTGCAGTTTTTTTAAAGCTGAATAAGGTGTGCTTAGATTTTCATAAATATGATAATTGGTAAAGCAGTTTACATAATGAAACAAGGGAATAATCAAACTCCTGAACAGATTTATTTATAGTTGTCATTACAACATTTAATTCTTCCTTTGTGCATTGAAATATTGAAGTTTGGACCCAGAAGTAGTGTTGGCTGCTGTATTAGGGAGCAGCCATTAATTAGCTAGAAAGAAAGCAGATGGAGTTTTTAGACTGAAAGGATAAAAACAAGCAGGGAAAGGTTAATCCCTTAGTTTCTATTGAGGAGAAAAAGTAGACGGTTACTTTGAAGGCAGAAGCATTAAACTGCTCTCTTTTTATGTGTGGTTTAGTTTGCCCATCTATAAAAATATTCCCCATGAGATGATGCTATTCCCCAAAACTACTCCCTTGATTGTAAATTAAGATAGCATTTTCCACCTAGACTTACTTGCTAACCCATTATATATAGCGTATCATTTGCAAGGTGAAGCTAACTTTGCAAATGATACGCTATAAAATGGGCTAGCAAGTAAGTAAGGAGCTACACAGTACTTGTCAGTGACTTGGGCTGTATTTGTATGCACTTCTGAGACTCTTGTCAGTGATATAACGCTGAGGTAGACTGAATACTGCATATTTTATTTATGATTTCAAATAGTGATACAAGTCTTTTCTACTGATATTACAGATTTCCACAAGCATCTGCTTCATATATCCTGCTACAGTTTGCCCAGTATGGAAACATACTAAAACATGTGGTGAGGCTAGATGTGTAGTGTTTGCTTTTCTTTCTTTTCTTTTTTTTTTTTAATGGCCGTTCTCAGTTTGGCTTTGAAATTTTATTCTTCCTCATTGTCTATATAGATGTCTAATACAGGAAATTGGATGCATATTCGATATCAGTCAAAATTACAGGCTCGGAAAGCCCTGAGCAAAGACGGAAGAATTTTTGGAGAATCTATCATGATTGGAGTTAAACCTTGTATTGATAAAGTGAGTTGTTGTTATATGGTTTTTGTCAGCAAGGGACATAGCCCAAAATAGGATGGGGAATGCAGAGTCATAACCAATCTTTGGTAGTAAATATGATTAACAGTATACGTAGTCTTGACTTACAACAGTTCATTTAGTGACTGTTCAAAGTTACAACGGTACTGAAAAAAGTGACATGACCATTTTTTCATACTTGCAACCATAGCAGCATCCCTATGGTCACGTGACCAAAATTCAGAGGCTTGGCAACTGACTCATATTTATGACGGTTGCAGTGTCCCTGAGTCATGTGATCATGTTTTGCAACTTTCTGGTAAGCAAAGTCAGTGGGGAAGCCAGATTCACTTAACGACTGTATTACTAACTTAACTGCAGTGATTCACAACAACTGTGGCAAGCAAGATGGTAAAATGGGGCAAAACCTACTTAACAAATGTCTCACTTAGCAACAGGAATATTGGACTCAGTTGTGGTCGTAAGTCGAGGACTATCTATACTGTACCTCTTAAATCAGGAGAAAAAGCTAGAAGGAATATTATTAAGAAATGGAAATAATATAATTATTTCATTTTATTGCAGATTGTATGGGTAGCATTTAATATATTAGAAAATTAATATGGAAGTAAATAACGAATGTGAACTTAACACAAGAAGTGTGTCTAGTCCAAGGAAATCACTATTTTCATCCAGTTTAGTTCAGAATATTAAATGTTTATTGATATTTTAAATCAGGTTTTTCAATGATACCTAATTTAAAATCTATCCTAAGGTGCAGGTGGTCAACCTGGGAAACCAAATGGCCAATTTGTGACTTTTTTAGTGCTCTCATGGAATTAGAGTTGGAGGGAGAGATTTGGGCTCCAGAGGCCTGTCCTCTCTAGCTGCAGGAATTTAAATTAAAGTAAGCATATAGCAGGAGTGTCAAACTATTTCATTGAGGGCCACATCAGGGTTGTGTTTTACCTTGGGGGGCCAGTGTGTGTGTGTGTTGGGCGTGGCCAGCTCGACATCACTCGTCAAGGCTCCCTTTTCGGCCGCCTCCTGCAGCTCCTTGCAGCTCAGCTGGCAGAGACACCGCGGGCCGGTCCTGCACTGTTTCCAGGGCGGCCCCGTGGGCCAGATCTGAGCACCCCATGGGCCGGATGCGGCCCGCGGGCCTTGAGTCTCTGGCATATAGGTTGGCTCTTCATCCTTTACTTTAACTTATTGAAGCAGAGACTAATGCACTCCATCATCTTCCAACATTTTTTAAGCTTTAATACTGGTTAGAGACATCTCTAAATATATTCCTTGATCTTACTTGTAGAATGTGATGGAAAATATAGATAGAGGCACTGTATCATCCCCAACTTCAGTCTTCACACCTCCAATGAAATCGTTTGCTACCCAAGCACAGCCTTCAAGCACACAAAGGATTTCCACCATGAGACCTCTAGCTACTGCATACAAAGCATCAAGTAGTGATTACCAGGTATTTTTGTATTAACATAGTGAAGAAATACTAGTCACTATTTTTGGATAAAAGCTATTGACCTTGGTTAAAAAGTTATGAAACAGCTACTTATTCAAATTTGTCTCTCTTGTAGGTAATTTCTGACAGACAGACTCCAAGGAAAGATGAAAGCATTGTGTCCAAAGCTCTGGAATACATATTTGGTTGGTAGTCGAGAAAAAATAGAGTAAGCTTGGTTAGAACATATAAAAGACTGCCTGCACTTCTGGTTAGTTATATAACCATTTGTGATAGTATCAGTTCTGCCTTCTAAAACTTTGGCACAGTTACTTGCACTTTAATCCACAGCTGGGTTTATACTTGACTCATATGTTTAAAACGGTTGCAATCAATGTTAAACTTATTTCTATAGTAATTGCATGATACAACCTAAAATGGACAGGTATACAATATGTGAGTTTTTTTTCAATACATGCTAATACTCTTCATAATTTTCCAGTTGCATGACTTACTTTCTACTTCAGGAAATAACGTATTTCTTACTGCAAGATAAATTCATGGATATTATTATACAAAACGACTGGGATAGATTTTGTCAATTTTAAAATTGAAAGCTGTTCTAAATATAACCATTTAAAGGAACTTTGGACAAATTGCTTCTAATTTGGAAGGTGTGCTTTTTAAAAACTAAATAAAAATTGTGGTGCTATTATTTTTTTGAGCTGATGGTGGCTTTTGTAAACTATCCAAATATACTATCAATGTATACAAATACCACTGCCAGTATTGTTATGTGGCTTTCTGTGCATTGGGACACGTTTAATTGCATAGATATTTTTAAATTTAAATGCTTTTATATGATAACATGAAGTGCTTTATCTAGGGCTTATTTGGAAGCTTAAATTTAGTTCTGATAATTCCCCTTCTAAATATTATGGAACACTGGTCAATATTCAGTTTTACATTTCCCATCCTGCAGTAGTTTTACTTCCAGTGTTTCTAAAATATACACGAGGAATTATCTCATCTTTTTGAAGTAGATTTTGGAGGGGTAGTAGAATATGTTTTGCTGATGCTGTTCTGTGGGTGAGAAAATACAGGATACCTCTCCAAATTATCTGAATGCTATTAAATATGTCCCCATTTTATTTGGTAGTTGGTATAAGAATTATTTATATTCTTGTTTTTCAAATACGTAAAAATAGCAAGACAAACTAATATTACATACATCCTGCTGAATGTTGAACTTGCACCACTATTTAGTATCATAAATAAAATATGTAGTGTTAAGTCTCTTTTATACCTCACCATTATACCATTTGTAGAATTCTCAAAACTTTATACCAATGCACCATGTGCAAGTCACTAACATAACTACTTCCTCTTTTGCAATTTTCAACAATATTCTATTTTCAATGGATTAGTCAGACTCTTGGTGTAGAATAGATAAATATGACAAATCACAGAACAGATCCCTTTGGTTATATGGCTGTCTTTCTAGCAGATTTTAATATTCTCATAGTATTTTTTAAGTACAAACACTGATTTACTACATTTATATCCACTTTTTTGTCTAGAAAGTTTTTATCCTTCATATTCTTGCAGCAATAACACTGGGAGATAGATTGGACTGAGAAACAATATCTGGCCCAAAGTCAGACTCCGTGGACATATTGGAATTGTACTTGGGTCTCCATGCTTCCAGTCCACTATTGTATCCACTGCACCACATTGAGTCCTGTTTGATGCTGCTAAGATGGAATTCAATAGTAAACATGCGCTTCAGAACTCTATTCAGTAGATAGTAGGCGGTTATTGAAAGAGGAAGCAAAAAGGATTTAAACATAATTTCAGAAAATGTTTCTTTCCTGGTTTATACTGTTTATTTTCATCACTAATATATACTTCCATGCTGATGGGATCATGTTCTTTTTTGTACGATATAACTATTTTTTTAAAAAAACATTGTAAATCTGTTGTAAAAATGAATTTGTTCTTCAGAGAAACAGACACCAACACACTTCATGTATGGACATTTCTGCCAAAATAAAACATGCTAACCAAAATAAATGCTACCTTATTCTTTGGTTTTATTTACCACTTTAGATACATTTTTTTTTGTAGCTGATAACTAGGAAATGTGTTGGAATTAGATTCAGTTCATTGGTAAGATTAATGTATTCGATGGTGAATGACACTAGAATGAGAAGTTATTTTGATCTCATGCAAATATTACTGTAATAGCTCTAGTTCTTGAGAAAATTGTGAAAATGGATGTTGTATTTTATCTTTGTAAAGATTTTTTCCTGTTTGCCTTTTGAAAGGCATCACATTGACTTCAACATTTAAAGCTTTAATAAAGCTTTATACTGTAGTAAGATACTTTGCATAGTTAATGAGCCATTTTCTGGAGCTGTAACTCCTCTGACACTTTTACTAGCGGTTTTTGCAATGTGTTGCTGCTGTTAAAACTTTCATTTCTGAATAAATGAGATGCTGTTACATGGTCAGAACCAAGATGTTATGTACTAAATTTTTTGCTCTACCTATCTGTCAAAGATCTGCATCACATGTAAATGAAATTGTTTTCTGCTTGTTGTGTCTTGTCTATAGCATGTACCAATGAAGTAGACTTTCGTTTCTCCTGAAGGTTCTCAACCTGCTGTAAATTTTTAGGGGACCTTGTAGAGCTGATTTACTGTATGTGGAAGGCTACTTAAAACATTTATTACTTACAATATTTCTAAATTAAGGAAAGGGATGAGGATTGATTGATTTCCTGAGACATTGAATGTAAATAGCCATACGTACTTCGAAAAGAGGTGTGCAACTGCCAAAGTGACTTATGTTTTCCAATTGGAGTGTGGGCTCAAGTAGGATTGTTTCCCCCCCTCCCCCTACCATTCAGTCTCATGGATTGTGATTGTCATCATGGCAAGAATTTCACAAGGATAAGGGAATCAGCAAATGCTTGTAGCAATTTAGCAAAAGGATTTCTATTGAGAGATATCTTTCTGAAACTTCAATTAATGTATTGTGAGAAACTAATGATTAAACTAAGATAAACTTCTGAAAAGTAGTTTCCTGTTTCATCCTAAGTAATAAACTATTGTTTAAACTAGTACAAAAAAAAATGAAATTTTCCAAACATGGATATGGCCTGTAGATGATACATGTTTATGATTGTAAGATCAAGCCAATTATTGAAGGAAGATGAACGGTTATTTTTTGTTCCACTTGCAACTTTTTTTCCAAGTAGCTTCACTAAATGTACTGTTTAATGCTATGACAACATTTTGAGGTGTGAATGCCTTTGAGTCAGTGTTGACTCCTGGCAATTGCCTGGTGAAAATTTCTTGGCAATGTGTTTATTTTTTTTTGGAAGTGTTTTGCCATTTCCTCCTTCCTTGGGCTGAAAGGGAGTGACCCACCCAGTTGGTTTCCTAAGGTGTTCTAGCCCCACCTTGCCTAAGGTAGGGCTAGAACCCCCTGACGCCTGGTATCCAGTCCGGCATCTTAACCATCCACCAAAATGGCAGTAAAACATTTTATTCAGATGAAGATTCCCATTGAAGATGCAGAGAGAATTGTTTGCTTCTGATTGCTTCAATTGCGTCTTCTGATTGAGCCAAGGAAGGACCGCTTAAGCATCACAGACTAGACAAGCTGTATGGACTGGTACTCTCATGAGGAAATATGTTCTCAAAAATACCTTGGATTATGAAGCCATATCACCCAAGCACCAAAATATCTTGTAGCAGTGGAGAATCGTCAGCATATTGGTGACACCTCAGTCCATATGTGGGCCTTTCCCAAATATTCCTAGCCTTGTGTCCTTGGTTTTGGTTTGGTCATTGGTCATTGGTTTTTTGTGTTTCATGCAAAATTTGAGTTTCAAGCTGTTCTGTGGGCAAAGCTTTATTTCAAAAGGCTATTGAAATAAGGGTAGGCTTATGTGATTAAACACAGCTGACTGCCACCTTGTGGCATCCATCTGAAGCTTTCCCACAACATCAGCATTTTAACATCATTTAATCCATCTAACCTTGAATGTATTCTTTTCACATTCTGAATAAATCACCAGAATATTTTCCAGGAGTCATTAAAAAAAACAAAACAAGATATAGCTGGATTGACAGCAGCATGAACGTGACTTTACTTTCATAAAAATGTCATAATTCTGAAGCTCTGATACTGCAATGCTTTTCAACAAGTTGTTTCTTTTGAACTCTTTATGAGCCTGTTAATCTGGAGTGGGCAAGTCTAATGTGAGATCTCTGGTTTAAAAAGACAGTCTTGGATGGCCTTCTGCTGGTCATTCATCTTTCAACAAGGGTATTTCTCATTTGTAGATCTGGGGAATCAGTTGCCCTTGTCAAAGTTTATAGTTTTAATCAGGGATGAAATCCAGCAGGTTCTGACAGGTCCTGGGGAACCGGTGGCAGAAATTTTGAGTAGTTTGGAGAACCGGCAAATACCACCTCTGGCTGGCCCCAAAGTGGGGAGGGAATGGGGATTTTGCAGTATCCTTCCCTTTGGTGGTGCCACGCCCACCAAGCCACACCACGCCCACCAAGCCACGCCCACAGAACCGGTAGTAAAAAAAATTGAATTTCACCACTGGTTTTAATGTGTGTTACCATATACAGGCCTGGGAGAAAGGGAGTTGTTTTCCTGTTCATACTGGGATTTGTTTCCAGCCATCATTTTGCAGTTTGCATATGATGATTAAACAAAGAACTAAGAAGTTCTTCATGCAGAAATTAACTCCCAGTGGGTATGTACTTTTCTTGATATATTGTCATTGCCTTTGCTCCAGGATGTGTTTTCAATTTTTTTTCAGTCTAACCGTTGGACTCTAACCTATAAACCTGTAACTTCTTGGTGTCTCCTCCCTTCCACATCCAGGTCCAGATCTGCTTACTCTTCTTCTCAAGAGCTTGGCCCTAAGCGTTTCCAATATATTTTATAATATATATATATATATATATATATATATATATATATATATATTGTGTGTGTGTGTGTCTGTATAGACACACAATCCTTAATCACTGTCTGCTTGGACTACTATTATGCACTCAACATAGATCTGCCCTTGAAGTCATTTGGAAGATGCAGTGGCACAGAGAGCTTGATGGCATATCTTGGTATACCCATGTAACAATTTTACTTTGTGAGCAGTACTGGCTTCAGTAAGCTCCTTGATGCAATATAAGAGTTAGTGGTCATCTATAAACTGTACATGATACAGGGCCAGGTGATTTGTGGGACTGCCTTACTTCAATTATACCTGCATCAGTGGTGGATTTAACATTTTTTTACTACCGGTTCTGTGGGTGTGGCTTGGTGGACGTGGCTTGTGGGCGTGGCAGGGGAAGGATACTGGAATATCTCCATTCCTACCCCACTCCAGGCGAAGGATACTGTAAAATCTCCATTCCCTCCCCAATCCAGGGAAAGGTTACTGCAAAATCCCCATTTCTTCCTGATCAGCTGGGACTTGGGAGGCAGAGAATAGATGGGGGCAGGGCCAGTCTGAATTTTTACTACCGGTTCTCCCAACTACACAAAATTTTCGCTACCGGTTCTCCAGAACTGGTCAGAACTTGCTGAAACCCACCTCTGACCTGCATGCCTCCTCAAATCCAATAGGGTAGGCATGCCTTAGGTCCTGCCTTTGAAACTATGCCATCTAGTACAGCTGTCCCCAACCTTTCCAGTTTGGGGCGGGGGGGGCATGTGAGTGGCAGGCATATGCATGCTTGCATTGCTCCATTTGAGCAGCGGGCACACATGCCCTCCCCTTCCACAAGCACCCTCTACTCGTGTGCCCTCTGCTTGTGTGCCCTCTGCTTGTGTGTGAGCGCAAGTGCCCTCCGCTCATGGCGAAGGAGCTTTGCTTGCCCGCTTGGCCATCCCTCCTGCGACCCAGTTTCGAACAGGCCACCGCCCATGGGTTGGGGACCTCTGATCTAGTGGAATCCAGGAAGTATGCCTGCCCTGTGAAACAACATGTATTCCTCTGCTCCCAGCCTAGCAAATTTGAGTCAGAGGTTCTACAGGTCCTTTTAGGTTTGAAAGCACTGACTCCATCAATAGGAGTCTTTAAGACTTTATTCCAAGGCAGCATAATAAAATCACATAATTACGTACGGTAGCAATCAAAGAATATTCAAGAAGCCTGAAGAATGTAACGCAGCACATGACAGCAATTAAAAATATACAAGAACATAGTAAGACAATGAAAGGCCTTATGCTCCTTCTGCCAATCAGGGAACCTTAGAGAAAAGACATCAGGCAGACCCTTCAAAGCCAGCAAGCAAGCACACTCTCGTTAGATATGCATCAAAGCTTTATCCCATGGAGCTTCTCTGACTATATAAACTTTGAACCATAATTAAGCACACCTGTATTTTCGGTGGCCTCTTTCTCATCTTCAATCTTGAGAAACAGATAGTCCTTAACTTTGGGATGGTCTCATTACTGCCCATTAAAAAACAAAGACTTCTTAGCTTTAATGGTCTCTTTCTTGACAGACCATCCTACTTAACACAGGTATTTCACCAAGAACAAAACAATGAATATGACCAGTGGTGGGATTCAATTTTTTTTTACTACCAGTTCTGTGGGCGTGGCTTGGTGGGCGTGGCAGGGGAAGGATACTGCAAAATCTCCATTTCCTCCCGATCAGCTGGGACTCGGAAGGCAGAGAATAGATGGGGGCGGGGCTAGTCAGAGCTGGTATTTACCGGTTCTCCAAACTACTCAAAATCTCTGCTATCGGTTCTCCAGAACTGGTCAGAACCTGCTGAAACCCACCTCTGAATACGACCCTTTAGTGAGTAAAAGAAATACTTACTGAATTCTGCACGACAGCACTGAATTATTACAAAGTCATATAGAGAATTATATAGAAAATCACTATTAAATTTATCTTCTGCAATCTTCACATGGAACCTCCAGCACTAAACAGCATCTTTGCTTAGATCTGGGCGGGATTGGCCCTGTTGGAGACTGTCTTTTTCCTCAGGGCTTGGGGCCAGGCTGTTAATACAGCCTTACACGTATGGTTTGATTGTGTTGTAATTATCAGGGGGCTGGGCTTTGTTGTAACATTACTTCGTTTCTTATTTTTATGCTTGCATTGTGAGCCTATCAGATTGACAAGACTGAGATGGTCAGTTTAAATAAATAAATGAATACATCAAACCAATTTTTGTTTTTAAGACAGTATTGGCTTAATTAATCCTGCAGTATTGGTTCATTATTCAGTTCCTGAATGTTGACAATAAAAGGAAAAGATTGTACTTGGGTACAATTCTATTACATAGCTAGGCAATTATAAACACAACACTTTCAGAGCACAATTCCTTGAGATAGCAAGACTATTCCTGTCTCTATGTTTTATTTTAAAGAAATTCCATCAATCATGCTTCTTGAATGTCTTGGTAGAGAAGTGGACAGTACCAGTGGTGGGTTCTAACCGGCTTTACTACCGGTTCTCTTCATGCACACGCTTCGTGCGCAATCGCCAAACAAGCACGTTATGAGTCTGCCCAGCTGAGGTGCGGCAATCCACTCTGCCGCACCTATTAGCTGGGCTAAAAAAGAAGAAATAAAAGGTAAGAATAACGTGGGGGCGGGTGGGAGGGCCCAGCTCCCGAACAAAGAGAACCGGTTCGGTGATGTCATTGTCATCGCTATTGGCTCGGCCGAACCAGGCCGAACCGGGAGGAACCCACCACTGGACAGTACCCCTTTTTGGTACAGCCTGAATACAAACTAGGTGCAGCTTTAGCACATTATCTGACTGTGAAGAGTAATTTCTATTACAGGTTTTTTTTAAAAAAAATCCTCTGAGCTCTAAAATAAAAATTGAGGGGGGAAATTAGTTCCAAGGCTGTTTTTTCATGTGTGATGGAATCCATCAAAGATCAATGTCCCTTTTGGCACTTAGCAATTGTTTTGTCCCTTGTACCTTACCTTTCAAAGAAATTATAAGGTTGTTTGGATAGAAACATAGCAGAGTTTTTAGCAGAAGCTATTTTTGCACACCACGTAGTGGCAAGAAGTCTCAGAAAATATTTTACAAATGTCATTTTATGAAGCAAAGCAAAACAAAAGAAAGAAAACACCTGTTTTACATACCTCTGAAAAAGACTTGCGGTTCTCTGGCAAGGTAGATGCCAGCTACTAAACTTTGCAACGTTTAATACAAATTGATTTGATTTGCACTTTTAGATCCAAGGAGTGGATAAGAACATCAGAATTTTGCAATTCACATGTTGTGATTTGATTCTTGTTTCCCCCCACCCCCCCAATATATAAATGTATTATCAGATTGGAAATACATTTCAAAAATATGCATTTAAGTATTTATTTTTTTTTAAAAAGTTAAATGTCGTGGGCTAGAAATATGCTAATCAGTATGTTCCTAAGATAGACATCTCTCGCCCTCTCTCGATTTATATACTTTCTTATGCAATTTAAATTTAGAAGAACGATTAACTGATAAAGAAAATATATCCAGCTGGTTTAGCTTCTTTCTTTGGAAAAGGAATGCATTCATATTCTTCCTTCTGAACGGATTGGAAGCTGCATCATTCTGTATGTCTGATTTTCATCATTGGCACTTTCTGAATAGTTAAGCCCTGCTTTTTTTAGGCCAGCAGGATATTTAAATAATGTCCCCCAAACACCCAAGAGCACTAACATTAGCATGTTATAATGCCTTCCCAACAGCTATTCACAAGAGCAAATTAAAAAAAAAGTAAGAAGTAAAATTGTGCCCTTGAAGGGAAGGATTCTTTGAATCTATAGTTCATGTTCTGTTGGACTTCACTTTCTATAAGGCAGGGGTGAAATCCAGCAGGTTCTGACAGGTTCCGGAGAACTGGTAGCAGAAATTTTGAGTAGTTCGGAGAACCGGCAAATGCCACCTCTGGCTGGCCCAGAGTGGGGTGGGAATGGAGATTTTGCAATAACCTTCCCCCAGGAGTGGGGAGGGAATGGGGATTTTGCAGTATCCTTCCCCTGGAGTGGGGTGGGAATGGAGATTTTGCAGTATCTTTCCCCTGCTACACCCACCAAGCCACACCCACCAAGCCACACCACGCCCGCCAAGCCAGGCCCACAGAACTGGTAGTAAAAAAAATTGGATTTCACCACTGCTTAAGGACACAAGGGCCCACTTCCCAATCTCCCAATGTAATGAAGTTGGTAGACAATTCTGATTTACAGGTAGTTCTTCACTTATGACCATTTGTTTAATGATTGTTCAAGGTTATGATGGCCTTGAAAAAAGTGACTTATGACTTGTACTCACAATTACAACTATTGCACCACCCCTACAGTCAATGATCGCAATTTGGGCACACGGCAATTGACTCGCATCTACCCCTTACCGCATCCTGCGGTTACATGATCGTGATTTGTAACCTTTTTTGCTTATTTCCAGCAAAGATGCCCATTGGGAAAGCTGGATTTGCTTATCAATGCATAATTCAATTAATGAGTGAGTGATTCACTTAACAACTGTGTGATTGGCTTAGTGACCTCTGTACAAATGGTCATAAAATTGGGACCAACTCACAATTGCAATGTCTTATGACAGAAATTCACGTCCCAATTATAGTAGTAAGTCTTCGATTTACTACTTTACTTCTCACTAGCCAAAGTCGCCAGGACATTTGTCCTTTGTTCACTGCAGCAAAATTTTGTCTTACTTTGTGAGACCCAACATGCCTTAAATTGCCTCAGTTACAGTTTTTAAATGTCTATTTTATTTTACCTGAAGTAGAAACTATTTATTGTAACTTGCAGAATTCTGGTCGGAGACTCTAAAGAAGAACTGCAGCCACCAGAGCCCAGGAGTCAACAACTTTTCAGGTACCAATGACCATGCACAAATGTATCCAATATCATGGCTGCAAGAAAAACAGCTCTTAAATTAATGTTAAGATATGTTATGTATATGAAATGGCCTAGATCTTAGGTACAAATACAAAAATTGTGAGATTTGGCTATCTCGTGACATTTTTGTCATTTTAAATCACTGTTTTTAAATTCTATGCTCAGTAGATGCTGCTTTATGGTACCAAGTATCTCTCCAGACACGAACTGTTGATCCCAGCCTTGGGCATCCATGACTTTACAGAAGTGGGTCTAAGAAAGTTTGCTATCAAATCAGCTGGATGCTGAGTTCAAGAACTCTAGAACATCCAAGCACCCAGATAGACAACACAGGCTTATATTTCAATAGACAAAAAGGGCCATTTCACCTCTGTCATAGCAGCCCTGTAATAGACTATTGATTTCAAGCACCATTTTCTATTTCTTTGTAATTGAATTGTGCACATAAACATAAGAATCTGCAGGATGAAGACAATAAAGGGAAAGTGGCATTGTGGGATCAGATTTATGATGGCTATACTGGAACACGGTGAAGTGAACATTAATTTTCTCATTGTCTTCTGAATGGCTATTATTAGAAAGGAAATTTGTGTACACTTTAAATGATATGTGATTTCACTCCCTAATCTTAAATTAGACACCATACAATTATTTAAACATTCAATTCCTTTTTTTTAATGGCATTCATATATACCCGTTTCTTCTTCTTTCAGATCCTATTGATTTTTTCCTGCAAGCACTATTTTCATTTAAGTAAAGGAAACATCAACATCTCTTTCCTTCCCCCCCCCCTTTTCTTTTCTTTATTTCCTGTACAGCAAGTGAATTGTTTGCAGTAAAAGAAAGCGAGGCTGCAGCATTTATTCTAAAAGTAAAGCCAAGGTTGATTCCAGAATCCTTTGCATTTTTTATTTACCAACCTCCTCAAAACCTTGCTGAATTCTGTGATAGTCAAGATGGATTAAAATCATGTGTGTAAAAGGTGAGAAATAAAAGACATTGGAGGGAAACAAGATACCTAAGGACACTAAAGGATTGTGAACTTGACGTGTCATTTAAATGGAGGAAAGTTTCGTAAATGACCTTGTAAGTATACATAATGCAGGCGATCTGCTGGTATAGATGTAGACAAGATCCTCAGCCCAAGGCCTTTACCATATGCAGCAGAGAAAGTATCATTCTTCTTTGCTGTAACATTAACAGTATTACAGCGGTGGAAGAGACCTTGGAGGTATTTGGGCTCCAAATGGTTGTTTTCCTATTGCCATTGGTGATGTTGGAGGTAATGCATCCAGGTAGGGTGCTATACTTATTTCATTTAGAGTGCTATCAAAATGGTATATATGGTCACCTTCCCTTCCCTTCTCAGAGCAGAGAAATACACACATTACATTACCTTAGTAGACTTAGAATAACTTTATTGTCACTTTGACTGGATCAGCATACATTAAAATGAAATTTCGTTGCATACAAAAATACTGTTTGAGCTTGATTATTTTCTCACAGATGCTTCATTACTCGACTAGAATAGAATAGAATTTGTTATTGGCCAAGTGTGATTGAACACACAAGGAATTTGTCTTGGTGCATACGCTCTCAGTGTACATAAAAGAAAAGATACTAGCAATATCATCAATGCTAGTGAGTATGGTCTTTGAGTTCTATGGTTTTATGCAGGGGTGAAATCTCCTTACCTTCCTTACTGGTTCGGAAGTGCACGCGTATGCGCAGAAGGTAAAAAAACACATTACTTCCTGGTTAAAACCAGGAAGTAATGACACCCGGATGGGTGGGTGGAGTCTCACGCCGCCATCGCTACCGGTTCTCCGAACCACCTGCCACAATCGCTATTGGATCGCTCTATCCAGTCCGAACCGGGAGCATTTCACCCGTGGTTTTATGTATCAGAACATACCTATGGAAGCAGTAAGGGTATATTTTGTTTTCACATATGGCTTCTCCATTTTGGTTTTTTATTTTTTTGGTAAAAGAAATGATGACATGGTGTCATCTGCTAAGGAGCAGATGATTTTTACCATGTCCTGAATGATACGTGAAACCATAGAATTCAAAAGAGGGTCTACTTTCTTTTTCACATGACTGTATGTCATACCTCAGTATATGGTTGTGTTGGTTTTTGTTTTTTTTACAAAACTCCCCAGTATTGAAAAGGAGCAGGGTGTTCTTTATTTTTATGTTGCGTTTACCTTGGGTTTATCTTGGGTTTATCTTGGGTGTCCTTTATTCTGAGAATTGAAGAAGCTTCTTGGATGAGAAGTGAAACGTTTTGAAAGGGAAAAAAAAGCAGCATTGGGACAACCATGACCTGGATGATTGAGACTCTTCATAGAGATTTATCCTGGATGGCATTTGCAGTTATACTGACCACCAGGAGGCACCATGTAATCAATTTTTTTCATTGAATTCAGTGCAATTCCCAATCAAATGTCCGAATAACATCTGGCTCCCTACATTTGGAGAGTCCCAATAAGGCTGAAACCAATCAAATGGTGACTCCTGTTGGCCAGTGTTACTTCCCTTCATTACATGTACAATATCAAATTTTACTCCCTGTCTTTCTTTCAGATGAGAGAGAGAGAGACAGAGAGAGAGAGAGAGAGAGAGAGAGAGGGAGGGAGGGAGGGAGGGGGAGAGGGAGAGAGAGAGGGAGGGAGGGGGGAGGAGGGAGAGAGGGAGAAAGAGAGTCAGTCCTTCGGTTTCATTCTCACATTATCCCAGTAAATTAGATGAGGTCAGGATATAATGTCTATTTCATTTTTATAATATTGGGAGATTTGAAAGTACCTCTCTCTGGTCCTAGACTGGCATTACATTACATTGACTAATGCAAATTTGTATAATTCCTGCAAATATCAAAATAAAGGTAAAGGTTCCCCTCGCACATATGTGCTAGTTGTCCCCGACTCTAGGGGGCAGTGCTCATCTCTATTTCAAAGCTGAAGAGCCAGCGTTGTCCGAAGACGTCTCCGTGGTCATGTGGCTGGCATGACTAAACGCCAAAGGCACATGGAATGCTGTTACCTTCCCACCAAAGGTGGCCCCTATTTTTCTACTTGCGTTTTTACGTGCTTTCGAACTGCTAGATTGGCAGAAGCTGGGAGCTCACTCCGTTATGCAGCCCTAGGGATCTTTCAGTCGACAAGCTCAGCGTCTTAGCCACTGAGCCACCGTGTCCCTTCAATATCAAAATAAGATCCTGCTAATCAAATCTAGACCAGAATCATACCCTTTATTAGGACCAATTGACATGCCACTGAATAGTAAGCAATCGAAGGGCCAACGTGTTACGCAAAATAACACAAATCTGGGCTACATGACTTCATGTTCTTAGGATGTTATAGCAGCCTTCAGTGCTACTTTTTAAGGATTAATATTTAAGATTTGTGTGCCAGGATGTCTTTGAGAGGGGAGGACAAAGGAAAACGGGTGAGAGGGAATGATAACGAAAACAAATTCTTTGTAGCTTTAAAAATCCTTCAAAACAGGCTCTATTCTGAAGGACTTTTAAAGCTACAAGGAATTTGTTTACATTTTGGTACCCTAACACTGTATGTTGCATAGCTTGTTTTTTGGTCCTCCAGTCACAATTTGGTGGTGGTACTTTGGCCTGCTTATAGAGGGTGTCTGCACATCTACCATGGCCAGTGCAAATTTGGGTCAAAATTTTTTTTTTTAAATTTGATTTATATGCCGCCCTTCTCCGGAGACTCAGGGCGGCTTACAATGCGCTAAGCAATAGCCTTCATCCTTTTGTATATTTATACAAAGTCAGCTTATTGCCCCCACAATCTGGGTCCTCAATTTACCTACCTTAGAAAGGATGGAAGGCTGAGTCAACCTTGAGCCTTGGCGAGATTCGAACCTGCAGTAATTGCAGGCATCTGGTCTTAATAACCAGCTTAATAACAGGGTGCCTTAGACCACAATATTGTCCATATTGCATGGGGCTGGTCAAATCCAGGTGATTTTTCCAAGATGCAAGGCAAAGTTTGACCTTCTGGGGGACAATTTTCTATCCAATGTTATTTCCTTAGAAGAGATGGCCAAATTAACTGCTCTGATTAAAGAAAATAACAGAATTAACTTTATTTCTACTTGGAAACCACTTTTGGACTTGGTGTTTGAGGTGGAAAAAAATGAAACTTTGATTTTGGGTTTTGCTGATTAGGTCTGTTGTTATAGAAACAGTTTGTATTATTATATAAAAGTAAAAAGTTGAGGTTTGATGCTATTATCTTATTATGCTGCACCAAAAGGAGTCAGAAGTCAATGGTTCTCTTAATTTTTTCCCCTTGTCCTACACTTTTTCCTTCCCTTTCCCTCTTATTTTCCTATTCTTTTATATTTTATGTTAATAAAATTTTGAATGTGAAAAAAAATCCAGCATTGTTTCCACATATTCTGTATGTTAATCTTCTACAGGTACTTTAACAGTAGAAACAACTGGATGTCTAGAAATCAGCCTGTTTTGCTCAAGGCAAGCTATGTTGCTCCATATTGGCAGCTGGGAGTTATCAATAATCTTTGCTGATTTCCTGGCTGTGACAAATGAAGCAAAAATGATATCTGTGACTTAGACATATACATTTATAATATTTCAGATTTTATGTTTCATATTTTATATTTTTATCTCTTGTGCTTTTATTGAAATGTGATGTGAATGTGCCATACGATGATGACAGTGGTGGAATTCAATTTTTTTTACTACCGTTCTGTGGGCGTGGCTTGGTGGGCATGGCAGGGAAAGGATACTGCAAAATCTCCATTCCCACCCCACTCTGGGACCAGACAGAGGTGGTATTTGCCAGTTCTCCAAACTACTCAAAATTTCCACTACCGGTTCTCCAGAACCTGTCAGAACCTGCTGGATTTCACCCCTGGATGATAATGATAGAAATGAAACTGGATTGCTTTGAAAAGGGCAGCTAGGAAGCCCTCTGAAGGGAGGCCTCAGATGTTCAAATTTTTCTCAACCTCCATCATATTCTCTTGACTAGGACCCTATCAGACTCTGTTCAAGTGGATACCTACAATTCCCACTTGGCCAGAATAAGGGTTTCAGGGTAGAATTTGAATTATACTCTGGCATAAGAATGGCTCACATTCATCAGAGAGGCTAACTGCCAGTGGCAGACTTGAGGCAGCAGCTGTATTTCTATGGCCTTCATTACGTGTGTTTCAAAGGCCCAAGAAAATATCCTCTCCCCTTCTTGTTTCATACTGCTCAGATGATATAACTGATTTGCTTTACTTTGGAAAGGAGAAAAGAGCCTGAGTGAAGGTTTAGAAGGATAATATCATCTAATAAGAAGTGGAATTCAGCCGGTTCGGACTGATTCAGCAGAACCAGTAGCGCTGACAATCAGTTGACCCCATCCACCCTCCCCCACTCTATCCTGTCCTTTATTTCCTGTTTTGTAGCTCATCTCAATCGCGCGGCACAGCTGATTGCCCCCCTCGCTGTTCTACTTACCATTGCTGACTTGGAAGGTAAGCAGCTGAGTTTCTAAATGCTCCATTTTCAACACTGCGTGCAAGCGCTTTAAGCGTGCATGTGCACAAAGTGCGTGTTCACCAAACCAGTTGTTAAACCAGCAGCATTCCACCACTGCATCTAATGAATATTTGAGCTTGCTGGTTATTTCAAAATAAAGCGGATGGGTAGAAAGGCAACAAAAAAACCTGCTCATATCTTATGATATAAGAACTTTTGAGAGTCCTTAGAAGCTATTAAAGAAGTTCTGGGTGACTTCATATGGCCGGTGGATAAAGGGCTCTCCATCCCTGTATTAAGGACTAACTGGTTGAATCAGGGCCCAGTAAAACAATGGAATAAATAACTGGTCAGGCATTGAGGAGAATACAATATATAATTATTTTAAACAAAAACAATATGATGTCCTTATTGTAATTCTGGAAATAAATGAATTATTATTCATTTTTACATTATTATTATTACAGTGGAGCAGCACAAGTGAGTTAGCAGGTATCCTTGCCAAGCATGCAAAGTTGTTGCTGGTTTTTTTCTTTCCTTTGCAAGATGAAGGGATTTGCTTCACACAAACTATCTCAAAATAGCAGTCCTGTAAGAGAGATCAGTCAGTCTTCAGCTGATGTTAACTGTTCCTCATCAAAGGCCACCTGGAAAACTGGTATTTGAATCAAAGATCCCCATATGTGCTTATTACAAAGAGCTATTGTTACTTCTCGCTGGATGTAACTTTAGATATGATGCAGGAAGGCACTGATTTAATCTTCTCTTCCATGTTGTAAATATTCTCCTATCGTTCAAAACAGCTCCAGTTATGAGAATCATTTGCAACAGGAGATTGGCATAAAAAGAATTAGTTCACTCATCTCTCTTCCTTCTAAACCACAACTCTCTTCATTCTAAACTCTTGGTCCAGTCTTAATTCTCTCTCCCCCTTCTCTGTGTCTTCTTTAAAATCTGTTTTCTAGTTTTTCCCCTTAGCAGCTCTTTAGAAACAGCAGTAACAACTGGTAGTTTTACCATGACCTTAAGTTCATAATTTAATGTCTTATTAATGTCTTATTAATGTCATATCTAGTGTAGTTTCTTTCAGCAAAACTGGTCTTCAACAAGCTGGGTTGTAGGCTGCACATCTGGAGGGCAACTGGTTAATTTATTTGATTGTTTTCTATATTGGCTTCTACCTAGCTTGGAACTTGCTCATAAGATATTTTCATGACTGAAGTCTGAGTTGATAGATGCTTGACCTTGACTTTGATGTTTCCTGAACTACTTTCAGACAAAATCTCAATAGTTTTCTCCTATGGAGAGAGAGAGAGAGAGAGGGAGGAAAGTATGCCCTATATGGGATACCGTATTTCTCCAAAAATAGGACAAGGTCTTATATTTTTTGGGGCTCAAAAATAAGCACTAGGGCTTATTTTTGGGGGGTGTCTTCCCTCCCCCCCCATATACAGGAGGCCCACTTCTTCTTCTTGCTCATGGCCACAATGAACCAGGAGGTTGCATGGCACTCTAGTCTTGCCACCATGAGGCGGGGGTGGAATTGCCCCATGTGCCCTGCACAGGCTTACTTCAGGACCCCGCAGTCAGGCCACCCACAGCCCCATCCAGGAGGACCCTGCATGGCTGCCAGCCCACTTCTGTTGCTCTTGGCCGCAACGGAGCAGGCAAGTTGAGAGATGGTGGGATGGAGTGGGTGGGCGGCCATGGAAGGTGCGTCTTCACATCTCTCAGCTTTCCAACAGCCTGCACGTTGCATCAGGATTGCCTGCCTTCCCCCCTGCACCTCTGCCTCCGTCTGCTGCCAGTGCTGCCGCACAAAGATGAGCCTCCTATAGCTGGCCACCCACTCTGGCCCACCGACTCACGGCTTTCCTGCATCCTACACAGCATAGCCAGATTGCATGCCTCCCCCCTGTCTCTGCCTCTGCCTGCTGCTTGGACAGATTATCAACTCACCTGCACTGCACAGGCTGCAGTTGCTGCTGGATATTGTTGCCCTCCCATGCCCTCGCCACCTTCGGTGCTGGTCATGTCCCACTGATGATGACCTTAAACAGGGCTTATTTTGGGGATAAAGCTTATATTAGGAGTATGCTAAAAATCAGGCTAGGTCTTATTTTTGGGGTAGATCTTAATTCAGGGAAACAGAGTATATGGGATTCACCTAAATAACTATCTACCCAGGGACCTTATGATGGAAATCACTTTAAAAATACCCCCATAATTTAACACAGGTAGATGTGGATTTTTTTGCTACCAACTTTTTATTATTATTATTGATTTGCATTCTTGTACACCTTCCCTCCCTACACCAAAATCCCTGGTAATATCCATGTGAGGTTCTTTAAGGACAATTTGGAAGAAGATCTGATATTGATCTGTTCACTTTTAACAAGGTCTTTTTGAACAAAAAGATTAGGATCCTTATTCTAAGATTTCATCATACTTCATTACTCCTAAAATCTGGAAACTGAATGCCACTGGCATGAGAATGCATTAGCTGATTTTCTGCAGTGCTGTCTATTTTGATATAATGCTGATGCTGTTATTTTTTGCAATATATTCCAACTGGCATGGGAGTTGAAGGCATAATTTTCATTACATGCCGCTACACCAGATAGCAAAAAGCAACAACCCTGATTAATCCTTGGATCTCACCCAATGGTGCAGCAAGCTAATGTGGTTTTGAAAATGAAAATGAGTGCTGCCTCACTCATTCAGAAATACAGTTCAGTAAAAGCCACAAAATAAATATGAGGGTCCTTTATTATTCATTGTTCCGGTAGGATTTCTCTCTTTTTTTTCTTTTTTACCTTTAAATTAAAATGTTTGTGAACTCTGAGGAAGGACCCTTCTTATTAATATTGCTTTGTATATTGGAAAAGCTGTAAACTGAAGGACAAATTGGGCCTTATTTTTATTCTGAGGTGATGCATTGGCTTGGCAGCAGCAAACAATAACAGTAAATGAAATTTCCCCAAGAGAAGTTGTCCACAGAACCTGAGCTGGCTAGTTTTGTAAAACAAAGAAAGTTCTAGTCAGCAAATTTCAGCTGCCCTTGGACTCTTCCTCATGGCTAAATTAAACTATTAAATCCACCAGTTTTTAGGCAGAAAATTATGTCAGCATAAATTGTGCCGTCTCAATTGCAATCCTTATTTACCAGACAAGCGAATGGTGCTGTCAGCTTTGGAAGCCATATTAGGCCGGAAGCTTCCATGCTGCCACCTTCTCATGTGTGGGAAAGTAGGAGGGGGGGTTTAGTAGAGGGGTTGTCTTTAGACATAATAGCATCCTTCCTGTAGGTCAAGGTCAGGGCGATCCTGCATCTGGAGGAGTGGTCGGAGTGCTGTCTCAAGATGGGATGGATGGAGATTGGAGCATGTGATTGTCTGAGGACTGAAGGGATGGTTTTGGGGTTTTTGATTTACTGAGGGAAAACCCGGACCTCTCAGATTTGGGTTTTCCCAGATGTGCCAGTTTGCCTATTCTAGGAAATAGAACTTTGAAAAATGCTTGCTTCAGAGTTTTACTTGGAGTTGGGGGAGGGGGTTTCTGGAATGCTGACAGGTGCTATATTTATAGTTATTTGAGCCAAGTTTATTTTATTCTTTTTTAAAAAAATATTTATTAAATTTTTATGCCACCCATCTCCCCTACAAGATGATTCTGGGCTAATTAAAGGAGTTGGGTTTGCCCTCCTTCATTTCTCCTTCCACCAAGCATCACCTGGTCACCTATTGTAGGCAAATTTAGACTAGTGCTTCAAATGTTGGTTTAGCTCCTTATCACGTAGCTCCTGTCTGTACCTGGAGCATTAAACTTATGATCAAAATTAGCCTGGCTGATAGATAATAAGAGTAGGAGGTAGAGGGAAAAGTGAGAAGGGACAATCAGTAATATCTAGCCCCATCTCTGACTAGTGCAGGGAATTAATGATCAAGAAATCTAGTTCTTGCCAAATGACCAGCAGTAACCAGAAATATCCAATGGATGCCCATGGAGAACCTGCATGCTCAGGCATAGTTCCAGAACTACTGTTATGTGATTGTGATGAGCATAATAGTAACAATCACAGCATATAGCGTCATTAAAGTCAGAATGCAGTAGTCTATGGTCTTGCTACAAAAAAACTGTGAAAACTGCAGTGGCATGACATGATCCTAGGAGCATTGTTGTCAAGTGTGAGAAATCAGGAAATCCAGGCAGTTCAAATGAATATAAAAGTTTATCGCAAGCTGAAGCTCTCTACAAGAATCGGAACTACTAACATTCAAAAGCAAATTGGTGGTAGATAAAAACCAATGGAATCCGAGGTGGGCTGGACTTAGATCTCTTGTGGGTATTTTTTATTTTTATTTATTTTTATATGCCGCCCTTCTCCGGAAACTCAGGGTGGCTTACAATGTGTTAAGCAATAGCCTTCATACTTTTGTATATTTTTTATACAAAGTCAGCTTATTGCCCCCACAAACTGGGTCCTCATTTTACCCACCTTAGAAAGGATGGAAGGCTGAGTCGACCTTGAGCCTCGTGAGAATTGAACTCGCAGTAATTGCAGGCAGCTGGATGTTAAATGCTGCCTTAGTAGGAGGCATTAGTCTCCTACGCCACTCAGGCTCCTGTATGAAGGAACTTGAGACTGATGACATGTTTGACTCCTCCTTCAGGTTCAGCCTGATCATCTGCTATATCTGCCTAGTTAGAACCCCTCCTTCAAGCTCAGCCTGGTCATCTCCTACATCTGCCAACTGTTCTTCCGATGGTGACAGAACTAGCAGCAGAATGCAGCTATATTTTCTGGTTTAAATCAACCACTTCTCCCCCATGTTATCTGGTCATTCCACATGCTCCAGTAGGTTGGATACACTTCAGATCCATTTCCTGAAACAATACCACTGACGGGATCCAGGAGACATAGCACTTCCGTGGTAGCACCTGTCCTCTGGAATGGTCTCCCCTGTTTCCTGAGATATAACTGGTTCCAACCCTATTGGCTTTCAGAAAAGCAGATAAAAAAAGATTTTTTTGGGGGGGGGAGGGCGGGATAGGAGGATTGATGTTTTCTCCTTTGGAGAGGGAGGCAAATTGCCTACTAATGTATTGGACTTTGAACTAAAACTGTTTTGTTTTTGACTTTTGGTATGCTTCCAGGGTTGCAATGCCTGAAGCGAGCAGATATTATATGCATATGTGCATATGTATATATGAGTAGATACATGCATATACATCAGTGGTGGGTTTCAATTTTTTTTACTACTGGTTCTGTGGGTATGGCTTAGTGGGCATGGCATGGTGTGGTGGGCATGGCTTGGTAGGCATGGCAGGGGAAGGATACCATAAAATCTCCATTTCCACCCTCTCCAGGGGAAGGTTACTGCAAAATCCCCATTTCCTCCCGATCAACTGGGACTTGGGAGGCAGAGAATAGATGGGGGCAGGGCCAGTCAGAATTTTTACTACCGGTTCTCCAAACTACTCAAAATTTCCGTTACTGGTTCTCCAGAGCTGGTCAGAACCTGCTGAAACCCACCTCTGATATATATCAGTGGTGGATTGCTACCGGTTTGCCCCAGTTCAGGTGAACTGGTAGCAGCAGCGGCGGGAGGCTCCGCCCACCTGCCCTGACATCAAATACGATCTGCGCATGTGCAGATGGGGTGTGTGCGTAAGCGAAGCGAGCACGTGTGCACGAGCAAACTGGTAGCAAAGGTAAGTGAAACCCACCCCTGGTATACATATATACAGATCTATATAATATCTTCTGTCTTTAGCTACCCCCCCCAACCAATTTAGCCTGTAACGGGAATTACATTGGCTCCATAAGAAGGGATTGGTTGCTTAGCCTATAGCTTGTCAGCCTAGAGAGATAGCAATGCAATTCAACTCCAGTTACAATCATTGTGGGTGACACTTCTAGTTATCCATGCCTACCTTTTGTTGCTTTTGTTGCCACTGGGTATAGAAGCTGGTGTTGATATTTAGAACTTAACCCCACAATTTCTTAAAAGTGGTTCTCGGTAATGGAATTCAAGTTTTCTATATCTTAAAAGACTTTTGTTGGTGGTGATGTTGGTGTGTCCTTCTCTCTCTGGCCCCTCCCTCCCTCCCTCCCCCTCCCTCCCTCCCTCCCCCTCCCTCTCCCTTGCTGGCTGAATAGCTATTTATTAGAAGATATGACAGTTTAAATGGCTCTTGTCAGCAACTGCTCACTTAGGAAAGAGGCAAGCTTTGCTTATGGTGCCATAATGAAAACCAATCTCCAAAGAAAAATCTTTTACAATATGAAGCAATATTTCTAATGTGTAGTAGGCGAAAGGTTGAAAACTATTAAAATAAATGCATCCAATAGATCTGTGTGGAACTTGTCTTCCATTTAGTCTTTGAGGTACATTTTCCGCTTAGTTTCATGTAATAATTCACTACAGGTAGTCCTTGACTTATTTTTTTTTTTAATTTGATTTATATGCCGCCCTTCTCCGGAGACTCAGGGCGGCTTACAATGCGCTAATTATGACCACAATTGAGCCCAAACTTTCTGTTGCTAAGTGAGACAATTGTTAAGTGAGTTTGGTCCCATTTTACCATCTTTCTTGCCACCGTTGTTAAGTGAATCACTGAAATTAAGTTAGTGACACGGTTGTTAAGTGAATCTGGCTTCCCCATTGATTTTGCTTATCAGGTCGCAAAAGGTGAATCGCATGACCCTGGGGTACTGCAACCATCATAAATATGAGTCAGTCCAAGCATCTGAATTTTGATCATGTGACCATGGGGATCCTTCAATGGTTGTAAGTGTGAAAGAGGGTCATAAGTCACATTTTCAATCTCATTGTAACTTCAAATGGTCACTAAATGAATTGTTGTTAATCAAAGACTAGCTGTATATTGGCCAAGTGTGCCTTT
This sequence comes from Pantherophis guttatus, assembly GCF_059756535.1. Classification (NCBI taxonomy): domain Eukaryota; kingdom Metazoa; phylum Chordata; class Lepidosauria; order Squamata; family Colubridae; genus Pantherophis; species Pantherophis guttatus. Next base: position 159,345,525 of record NC_142063.1, read on the forward strand.
TACACAGAAGCAACTGCATTACCCTGTTTCCCTGAAAATAAGACATCTCCTGATAATAAGTCCAATCGGGCTTTTGAGTGCATAAGCTTCCCTCCGAAAATAAGCCCTCCCCAAAAATATTTAAACACAGAGCTGGAAATCAGATAAGATGGCAAGAGGAGCCCCATCTCACTCCATGCACCCCAAAATAATAAGACCTCCCCGAAAATAAGGCCAAGTGCTTATTTTGGGGTTCAAAAAAATATAGGGTCTTATTTTCGGGGAAACATGGTAGTTTGAAGTTGCAAAAGTAAAAGAAGTAGCACTTGAAAGATTAATCAGAAATGTATTATTTCTGTAACTTCTGTGGAGAACAGACCTCTTCATCAGACGCAAGGTGCATGATCCTGAAAAAGAAGTTATATAAATTACGTCTAGGAAATGCAGCCAGTGGCAATTACCAAAATACAGCATCGATTTATAACAGAGTTTTTGGATGTGATACAGACTTCCTTGCACGGATGGGCCAATACTAAGTGTTTTTCCACTTATAAGTAAAGGTGGATGTGGGAGATTAGAGTCTTCTTCTTTGGCTAACATGATCTCATTGATTCCGGCCTTTAATCAAAACCAGCAACAAACTCGAAGCAGGGTAAAATAAAAAGCAAGTGGATAAAAGTATGATTACAAACTGAAATAGTGATTTTCATCAGAGCTCAGTGGGGTTCAGCAGAACCCCTGGACATATCTTTACCCTGCTTCCAAGTGTTGAAGGATAAATTCCCCAAACATTCACTCTCTCAATAATGTCAGCCCCTTCCTTAGGAGCCATTTTCTCATTGCCATTTGCTAGCATTCGTATGTTGTGGGTGATAGTAACTCCTGCAATTCCTCCTCCTGAGTGAGGCGTTAGTACATTTGCTATAACCTTCCTAGCTGGCTGCCCTTCAATTGCGTGGGCTGGTTCCCAGAGTGCTCAGTAATAACCATGCTGCCAGAGGAATTCTGGGAGTTGAAGTCTACATACCTGGGTGACATCTAGGTTGAAAAAATACATTTCTGTGTTCTGCTCAGTATAATCCACTTGAATTTATATCAATAACATTTTGCAATGGGTGCTGGTAAATATGTTGCAGAAGATGCACCAAAGTCTTGTTTTCATCACTATGATACATCATGGGTTTCAGCAGTGGGTTTCACCTATTCCCGTGATGGCGAACCTATGGCACACATGCCCAAGGTGGCACGCAGAGCCATCTTTCCAGGCATGTGAGCTGTCGCCCAACTCATCTGCAGCTGCACATGTGCACACGCCCCAGCTGGTGTTTGGGCCTCCGGTGCGCATGCGTGCAATTCAGGGGGCCCAGGTGGTCTTTGGAGCTCTCCTGAACATGCACACGCATTTGCGCATGCGTGTGAGAGTACTTGCACGCAGCGTGCGCATGCACAGATGGCATTAGCATGCGTGCATTGCACACGCAGAAACCACATGCATGCACAGATGGTGGGATTGCACAGGGAAGCCACGTGAAATCTGCGCGCATGCACAGATGGTGCGATTGTGCATGCAGCGCACCGGGGAGGAGCCACATGTTAGCACTGATGGCACGCGTGATTTGTATTGAAGTTGTCATTTTGTAAGCCGCCTTGAGTCCCTAGGGAGAAAGGCGGCATATAAATCGCAACAAATAAATAAATAAATAAATAAATAAATAAATAAATAAAGTACACAACGTGCATACCTGTTCAGCACTCTGTGAGTAAAAGGTTAGCCACCACTGTCCTATTCTTACCAGTGGTTCTCCGCACGCACATTCGCTTCACCTGTGTAGCTTCCATGAATGCGCCCGGCCTTCTGCGCATACGCCCAGCCTCGAAAATGTGGCTAAATAGGACGGCATTACGCCGGGGCAGTTGGGCACAGTCCACCCGCAGTCGCTGCTACCAGTTCGCCCGAACTGGTCCAAACCGGCTGAATACCACCTCTGATGGGTTTCTTAAAGAAGCAATTGCCTGTTTCCATTGCTAAGTGTTGCTTTCCACTCTTATCTTTTAAAATCTTATTATACATGCTTGACACTGCCAGCTCAAACTGGCAAAATTGAATTGAATAGCAATTTTCAAACATATCCATCAAGGTGTCAATATCTCACCATTTATTTTTAAAGTGGGCAACTTTAAAGAATAAGGGACTGACAATGCTACAATTACCACTTTCTCTGTATCAGTTATGATTTGCATTGATCTCACTGTGCCAGGGTGCTTTTGCTATCATTCTGCTAGGTAATTAACTAATTTTGACCCAAACAAGTCCTGTCTAGAAAAGGCCAAACTTTGCAAATGAGCCCTGGATTTTCTTGAAGCTAGTGAGGAAGATCTCCTCTGGAGTCAACAAGCTTGCCAACAATTGTTGCCAAACTTCTTGGTACCCCATACATCCATGATTAGTGGCAGCAAAGCATAACATTCCCACAAAAGCATGATTATGGGTATTCTTCAGGGTGATGTCAAGTGTGACCTCTCCAAAAAACAAGAGAAAAAGTAAAAATAATGGTTTTGTCTTAAACAATTTTTGACAATGTTTCTCTTTAACCTGAGTTGGGACACTTTCTGCAGGTTCATCACAACTTGCTATTTTTGTGTTGTCCTTTTCTCATCCCCTGTCTTAATAGATGTCCAGAAAAATATTTTTTAAAAAATATTGTTGTAAAGACCTTGAAGATATATAGTTGAAACTTGGCAGGCTTAATGTCCTATAAAGAATGAAGCATTCCTATTATTTTCATCTTATTCTGCTAAAAATAAAGCAGTGGCAGGTTTTTAAATGATTCCCTATTATGTCTTGTGGATTAATCTTCTCTCCCCTCACACCATTTCAATTCTGAAGCTGCTTGAATCAGATACGTTTGTCCTTGAATCTCAAAGCACAAATTCAACTTTGATCAGGTCCTCCTTGAAACTTAAATTTTCATTAGAATTGAAGTATTCTTGATTTTCCTAGGTCTTGAAGGTACCAGTGTGGCTATTCCAGGGGTGGGTTCTAATTTTTTTTACTACAGGTTCTGTGGATGTGGCTTATTTTGTGATGTGGCTTATTTTGTGGGTGTGGCTTGATGGTCATGTGACAATTATTTAGGATTTAGCAGAGGTACTGGTCTACCAGGCTGTACCGATCTACCCATTTATTTATTTATTATTTATTATTCATATTTCTATGCTGCCCATTCTCTGAGGACTCTGGGCGGCTTACACCAAAGACAGTATACTAAATAGCATATTGCCCCCAACAATCTGGGTCCTCATTTTACCTACCTCGGGAGGATGGAAGGCTGAGTCAACCTTGAGCCGGTGAGATTTGATCCGCTGATCTGCTGAATTAGCAGTCAGCTGAAGTAGCTGCAGTACTGCACCCTAACCACTGCGCCACCTCGGCTCCTCGGCTCCATTTATTTTTGCAGGCACTGGTCTACCCATTTATTTTTGCAGGCACTGATCTACTCATGTATTTTTGCAGGCACCGGTCTACTCATTTGTTTTCTTTTAACACTGATCAGCTGTAGGGCGGCCCTTTGAAGCCCCGCAGCAAGAGTTTAAACAGTTTTTTTTCCCTCTAGCCAGCAGCTGGGATTCAGAAGGCAGCAATAGATTGGGGGTGGGGCCAAATAAAAGGTAAGAATAACGCGGGGGTGGGGGTGTGGGTCAGGGGGGTTAGAACCGGTTCGGTGACATCATATCGTCACCGCTACCGGCTCGGCGGAACTGGGCTGAACCGGGAGGAACTCACCACTGGGTCATTCCCTTCCTCCCCAAGATTGCAAATCATCTGCCAGGTCTTCTGAGGGGACGTATGACCAATTTAATTCTACAGAAGCAGAATTGATGACTGCAGCAAAGACCAAAAAACCAATGAGTACATCAGTTCCTTGTAACTTCTCCAGACAAAGAGAGGGCAGGAGATTGGCCACATGTGCTCTAGAGAACTGGCCCTCCAAGGCAATCACAGAACAGTGGCTTTCTGTGGGTTTGTGTACAAAGAGATGAAGGGATTAACCATCTTTCTCACAACAGCGACAGAACCTTTGAAAGAACACTAAGTTCGCCAACCTCTCTTTCTAATCAGCTTTTGAAATTGCCTAATATTCATCTTAAAACTATAAGAGACCTTCATCACGACAAGTTTGAAAAGGCATTGGAAAGTTTTATCTTCAACTCTGGACAAAAGAAAAATCAATTTTAAACTGAAGAACTTAAAGAATTGGAAATAAACAGCAAAAAACTAATTGAGATTTTGATCTAAGAAAGTTATAAACAAATTGAGGGTCCAGATAAATTTGGAATATTGACTTTTACAAAAATGTTTTGGAATTAAGTATAAAAAATAAGCTGCTCATGGGAAACATGAGGCTTACTTTGTCTATCTTGGCTATTGTAATCAGTAAGAACAAGATACTTCATAATTTTAGAAACTGGATACTAGTAGGCACTAAAGATTCTAAGCAAAAGTGAGGGGAAATAAATGCCTGTTTTTGATGTCAGTTAGTACTGGACTTATAAAATGACACAAAATGTTATAACATGAATAATGTTAAAAGAGATCTTTGAAGAATGGGGACAGAAATTAGTATTTACGATATCACACTGCAGTAATAATATGTGCTTTTATGGATAGACTTGTTCAAAAATTGTTAATGAAGGAATGACAGATGTTGAACAAATTTTATCTGACAGGCAAAAAGTTCTGAAAGTGGAACTACAAATGACAGGCCAAGATATTGATTGAGAAAGGGTATACTACAAAAAAAAATGGGTAAAAAGCTTAGGAATTAAATGAGAAATACCAATGATATATCAATAAAATGACCTGGACAATATTTTCTTATTGAATTTACAAAGGCTGGTAAAAGCCTTGAAAAAATCTTCAATGAGTTAAAAAGGAATTGAAGAAAAATCAAATTGTATGATAATATTTATTGAATTAATGATTTAAACTGTTTGAAATAAAAGGAAGGAATATAAAGTTGGCTTATTTGATCATGGTTAAAATGAGACTTTTTTTTTTCTTGCAAGGTTCTGGGAACACTTTATGGACTTTCTGCTGATACCAGGATTGAAATGTTGATGTTTAATGGATTTACTTGTAGATAAGGAATGAGATATGAGATGAAGAGATATCTGTTTGTAACTTTTTAGGGGTGAAGAGTTGCTAAATTTCTTTATACATCTTGTGATGAAGGTTGCTAGTAAGTTCTTTATATATTTATTTTTTATTTATTCTTTCTCTTCTTTTTCTTCCTTTTCCTATTTTTTTCTCTATCTCTTAAATTTAGTTTGGATTAGTTTTTATTATTACAATCAAAATTATTCATAAAAATTATATTAAAAATAAACATCATTTATGATTGACACATGTTTCTACAATAGGAGTCATCTGATTAGCTTCACTATAGACTTGAGAAAGGATCCAGGAATATTTAGCGACTTCTTCCAATTCCACTTGTTCTCTGTCTGGCAAATTCCATGTTTCAGTGAGAATTTAATTAATTAATTAAAAAACGATGAAGCATTTTTCATTTTTTACAACTGTCCACTTGCACGTAATTTATAAAAATGCTTCTTATCCTTCCATATCCCTTTTGTCTTTTTCATGGTTCTATTTCCTCCAATTTCTAACTCTCCTTAAATATATATTTTTATCCCCATTTTTCTTGCCTATTTGAGTGCCTATCACCTCTGATTCTTCCAGTTTTTTGAGTCCTTTCTTTTTATTCTGCTTCACTGGTCAGTCTTCTCCTGCCTGTTATTTTTTTCTGTCCTTCCTTATCTCACCTTCTCTTTCTAGGCCTTTCATTATGAGAAGTTTAAATGAATCTCCTAGCCTTTGTCAGTAAAAAAGATGTCAATATACATTAGCTTTCTAGATTGTGTCCTCTAACTTTTTACATATTTAAAACATAATCCTGATCACTTCCCATAAAAGATCACTTTATCTTAGCTCCCTGGAAAGGGATGATGAAGCATTTTATTTTTCATACTTTGTTGTTGTTACAGAGGTAACCAGCTTGTTTAAATAAGAATAGTTGCATTTCAAAAACAGGAAGGATTGGTATAACATTTTATAAATTCAGGGTGTTTTATCAACTCTAGTTTTCTCATATTTCAAATCTCAGGTGTAATCTGTAGTTTTTCAAAATACAAAATAATAAAGATTGCCTTTTTTAACATGTTTAGCAGCAGCCATTTTTCAAGACCCTCATTTTAAAGAAACCTATTTCTTGCCGATTATAACTTAACAATGGTGCCTTATTGGTTATGGATCAAAGTTTAGTAGCTGTCTTTGTTATCTCCGAGACCAAAAAGGTATGACAATAAGTCTTCCTTTAGTAACTAATCTTTAAAAAGCAGGATGGAAACATTGGTACCGTAATGGAATTCTCTGACTCTGGGAATGAGAATGGATGTTTTCAAAACAGCGTAGAACAAGAACAGATGGACTTTCCAATTTTCTAAATGGGTAACCAACTCTCTCTTAAATCAAGATTGTTAGAAGGAAGATCAAAGATATCAAGGAAGACCTACCTCAGCACACTTGCTAATAAAAAGGGAGCTTAAGTATACTTGTATCCAGTTCTTAATGTTTTGTAACCTTTATTACAATTGTAAACCCCTTTTTCTTGCAATAAACCTGGCTAATAATGCTTTGTAAGAATCTATTTTTTTTTATTACTCATAGGAGACCTGACAGTATTTTTATAGATATACTTGATGGGGTAAATTATATAAGAAGAAAGGAAGCCTTAGGTTATAGAAGTGTGGGAAGCCCCCCTCCTAGAAAATGAAATATTTTGGGGAATATTAAAAGAGGCATAATATTATATTTCTCCAAAGGAGAAATGGAGAAACGTATTCTTAAACAAAGAAAGCAGCCCCAGTCTCCCTGCCATAGGAAAATAAGCCTCAAGCAGAAGAGACAGGTTCTCGGCTCCGTCTGTCATCCAGACCGTGTCCACCAAGAAATCATCAGAAGCAGCGTCCTTTTGGAATGGAGATTTGGTACCCATTACAAAAGACTGTGCCAATCTATTCATAAACAAAACACCTTCAGCCACAAGTTCCCACAGAAGGCTGGAGCTGGAGCTGATGGGATTTTAAAAAAGTAGAAAAACAAAGACTCCTAAAATCTACATTCCCCCCACCCAAATTCTTAGGACAGGACCTGACCTTTACGATATAATAGGATTTACCCACCATCATTAGAATAGCAAAAGACACAAGATTCACTACATTGCACAACCCCCTGAAGCATCTCAATCACCAAACCCCAGAACCCTATAAAAATCCATCCATTCGGAGGAACCGGAAGCATTGTGGCGATACTGGCTGGGAAATAGCAAAGCTCCGATGGGCTTCGTGAAAACCCAGCCAGACAAACCGTTGTCGAGGGGTCTTCGGACTGGAACCGTCTTGGAGGGACGGGGGAGAAAGAGAGGTGTCTCCAAAGATCAAAGATCAAAGATCAAGCTCCTTGGAAGGTCGGAGACAGCTCTTTGACCTGACGGTGGGGGAGGCGGCCATTATGTCCACTACAAGCTGGGGCAACCGGATTAAGATGTGAGCAGGAGTGGAGAATGAACAGAGTATTGTTACCCAGTGAGTAATTGGCCAACTCACAGGTAAGAAAAAAAACTTTAAAAAGCTTGAAAGACGTCCCAGTAACTAATTAGCGGCTAATTGGCACTCGGGAATTTAAGTGAAGGAACAAAAGGAATTTCAAAACTAAAACTAAAGCCTTAAAAGGAACCTTTCACTGGGATTTAAAACTGGATTTGGATGAAATTAAAATAAGACAAGAAAAAAGGAGATAGAGAAGTATTCTTTGAACAACAAAAGGATTTAATTTGGAGAAGAGGAAATAATCATTTTCGTGGATTTACAAAGGGATATTTTGTGGCTGTAGGATTTGTGAATTGAAGAGAGATATCTGCTGGTGGAAAGAAAGTATCGTACTAAACTTATTTATATCATTGTCAGAAAATTCTGGAAGTACTGTACGAGAGTTTTGTTTATATAACTAGAACGTGATTGCAAGAGGAGCGGGGAGAACAAAGACTGAAAGTGGAATGGCTCAAAGGAATGTTTGAATTGGACACTATCTGGAAAGATAAAAAAGAAAAAAGACACTACATGGACTTTGAATATGAATTATATGTAAAGGAATAATAAACTTAAAAATCCTCTTAAATTGATAACATGGAGAATTGGGAAGGAAATAAATGAAAATAAAGATACAGATGATTACACTGGGATTAACAGTGAAAGAATAAAGAAGATGATTACACTGGGATTAACAGTGACAGAATAAAATGGATAAGGGGGAATACATCTCAAAAAGGAAGAGAAGAGAAAGAAATGGGGAAGAAAAAGGAGGAGAAGAAGGCAAGGGAATGGGAGAAAAGGAGGAAAGTGTCAAGAAATGGAATTGTGGAGAAATTAAAAGAAAATAGGAGATAGTAAAAAGGAATTTAAAAGATGAATATGCTAATTGAAGAGAAGGATGTTAACTTTAGAAATCATATGTAAAAAGCAATTTAGAAGGAAGATACAGATTATTGTAAAAGGGATATAAGTAAAGATAAAATGAAATGTGAGTAAGTAAAAAAGAAGAAATACACTATTTGGTGTAAAATAGATCAGTAGATGCAATGTGAATGACAGAATGGACTATATATTTTGTTGTTGGAAGATGTACAAGTTCGAGAGAAATAATAGTAACAAAAGAATTAATTGAAATTAAGGGGAAAATTGAAATGCCACTGTTCCTCAGATAGCCGGATGTGAATCCCTCCTTGTGAAGTGGGGTCGGGGGATTCAGATGGGCCTACTGATTGCGTACCTGGCTCCCTGCCACGTAACAGTGGTCCTGCCTGAGCTGCTCGACATTATAGCCGGGGTGGCGGTGGAAACCCCCAGACTTATTGTTATGGGGGATTTTAACCTGCCATCTGCTGGTGAGATGTCGGAGATGGCTCGGGAGTTCATGGCTTCCATGACGGCCATGGACCTGACCCAGGTAGTTCAAGGCCCCACCCACTTGGGGAATCACACTCTGGACTTGATTTTTGTCTCTGATCAGTGGCTGAATGATCTAAGAATAGGGGATATAGACATCAAGCCCTTGTCATGGTCTGATCATTCTCTCCTTCACATGGACTTTCAAGTCACTTCCACCCACCGCAGGGAGACAGAACCAACCAAATGGTTCCGTCCCAGGCACCTGATGGACCCCGAAAAGTTCCTGATGGAGCTTGGGCCATTTCCTGAGACTCTGGCTCACGACTCGACTGAGGACCTGGTGGTCGCCTGGGACAGGGCGGCTACTGGGGCCTTGGACCGCGTCGTGCCTTTGCAGCCTCTGACCCGATGCCAATCTCGTCTAGCTCCTTGGTTTTCCGAGGAGCTGAGAGAGATGAAGCGTCGGGAAAGACGCCTGGAGAGCGATTGGAGGACAAGCCGATCTGAATCTGACTGAACACAGGTGAGATCTTATATTAAGACCTACCTAGTGGCGATAAGAGCGGCGAAGTCTAGCTACTTCTCCACTCTTATTGCATCTGCAGAGAACCGCCCAGCTGCGCTATTTAGGGTGACCCGCTCCCTACTTCAGTTGGGGGTACGGGAAGATCCCTTAAAGGGTCGAGCTGAGGATTTTGTACAATTCCTGCATGATAAAGTTGCTCAGATTCGGGAAGGCCTGGACTCCGATTGGGTAGATCCAGGGGAGGAGACGGGGGCAGGTCTTGAGAGCGTTATCTGGGAAGAGTTTGACTCTGTGGCTCCTGAGGACATGGACAGGATTCTGGGCAAGCTTAATGCTGCCACATGTTTATTGAACCTGTGTCCCTCCTGGTTGGTACTGGCCTCCCGGGAGGTTACACGAGGCTGGCTCCAGGGGATTATAAATGCTTCTCTGAGTGAGGGTGTCTTTCCCGCCGCCTTGAAAGAGGCGGTTGTGAAGCCCCTCCTCAAGAAGCCTTCCCTGGACCTGGCTATATTATCAAATTATCGTCCAGTCTCCAATCTTCGCTTTGTTGCGAAGGTTGTTGAGAGTATGGTGGCGCGACAACTACCCCGATACCTGGATGAAGTTGTCTATCTGGATCCGTTCCAGTCAGGCTTCAGGTCACGATACAGCACGGAAACGGCATTGGTCGCATTGGTGGATGATCTCTGGAGGGCTCAGGACAGAGGTTGCTCCTCTATCCTGGTCCTATTAGATCTCTCAGCGGCTTTTGATACCATCGACCATGGTATCTTACTGCACTGGCTGGAGGGGTTAGGAATAGGGGGCACCGTGCTTCGGTGGTTCTCCTCCTTCCTCTCTGACCGTTTGCAGTTTGTGTTGGCAGGGGGGCAGAGGTCGACCTCGAGGCACCTTATTTGTGGGGTGCCACAAGGGTCAGTCCTCTCACCCCTTCTGTTCAACATTTATGTAAAACCGCTAGGTGAGATCATCCGTGGTTTTGGGGTGAGTGTTCATCAGTATGCTGATGACACACAGCTATACATCTCCACCCCAGACCACCCCAATGATGCCCTTGCTGTGATGTCCCGTTGCCTGGAGGCCGTGCGGATCTGGATGGGGAGAAGCAAGCTCAGACTCAACCCCTCCAAGACCGAGTGGCTGTGGCTTCCGGCGTCCCGGTATAGTCAGCTGGTACCATCACTGACAATAGGGGATGAGATCTTGCTCCCCACAGAGAGGGCCCGCAACTTGGGTGTCCTCCTGGATTCACGGTTATCTTTAGAAGATCATTTGACGGCCGTGGCCAGGGGTGCCTTTTATCAGGTTCGCCTGATCCGCCAGTTGCGTCCCTTTCTGGATCGGGACGCCTTGCACATGGTCACTCATGCCCTAGTTACCTCCCGTATGGACTACTGTAATGCTCTCTACATGGGGCTCCCCTTGAAAAGCACCCGGAGGCTCCAACTGGTCCAGAACGTAGCCGCACGGGTGATTATGGGCACAGCTCGTTACGCCCATGTAACACCTCTCCTACACTGGCTGCACTGGCTCCCGGTGGTCTTCCGGGTGTGATTCAAGGTGTTAGTTATCACCTTTAAAGCGCTCCATGGCTTAGGACCTGGGTACCTACGAGACCATCTTTTGCCACCAATAGCCTCCCACCGACCAGTTCGTTCTCACAGGGAGGGACTACTCAGGGTACCGTCAGTCAAATTATGTCGACTGGCGACTCCCAGGGGGAGGGCCTTCTCTGTGGGGGCTCCAACCCTTTGGAATGAACTGCCCCCGGAGATACGGAATATCCCTGATCTCCGTGCTTTCCGCCATGCCCTCAAGACCCTGATGTTCCAACAGGCAGGGCTAAACATACAAACATGTGAATGATTTTTTAAATGTTATCTAATTCTGGGTTTTATTTAATTGACCAAACTAAGTAATAATTTTAATTAGCAATTTTATGATGTTTGTGTGTCTATATTTTTCTTGACTGTACACCGCCTTGAGTCCTATGGGAGAAAGGCGGTATAGAAATATAATAAATAAATAAATAAATAAATAAATAAATAAATAAATAAAATGTAAAATTGAATAAAATGGAAATGTTAATAAATGATGCAAGTAAGAATAAAACAATACATGTAAGAAATAAAATAGAAGAAAGGTATTGTTAAGGGTTGGAAGGTTATACTAGTAAAGGATTTAAGATAAAAATGGAATAAGTTGAAATACATTGTTAATAATTAAAAGATAAGGGGAATTTTGAGAAAATAAATGAAAGAAAAGTTGGGGTTTCCTGGACACCATAGTGGAAAATAGAAAATAGAAAATAGATACAACAACAGAGAGAGATGAAAGAGGAGTAGAGGGATGGAAGGGAGGAAGAAGGATAGAGAGGAATGGGAAGAAAGGAAAGAGGGGAGGAAGGAAGGGAGAGGAAATAAGAGTAGGAGAGAGGGTTAGAGTAGGAGAGAGGGTTAGAAAGGGAGAAAGAGAGGGAGAAAGGAAGGGGAAGTAGAGAAGGAGTAGGAGAAGAGGGAAGAAGAAAGTAGAAAGGAAAGAAAGGAGGGAGAGATTGAGAAGAAAGATTGCTGTACAATGAAAAAGATAAAATGGAAGAAAGACAACCCCGAACATGCATAAATATACTAGGATAAAGCATGAGTTATTAAAAAATAAAAGAGAATAAATATGAGTTAAAACAGAAAAAATAGAATTTGAGGGAGAATTAAGATGTTGTTTATATAAATAAGCATAGAAATTTTAAGACATGATTAAAAATGGAAAAAGGAAATTTTGGCAAAAATTGTAACTGAGTAAAATGTACTTGAATATGTTAAATTGTATAAGTTATGATATGGCCAATACTCTATTCATAAAATATGCGGGGGAAATGGGGGGGGAATCAATAAAACTTGATTAAAAAAAAAAATCCCTCCCATTCACCCAGCCAATTGGTCAGCCACCCTCGAAATAATGCTGCTGTCACTGAAGTTTCTGGAAACCAAATAAACGGAGACCTTCTTTGCTTGTAGCGAGCCTCCATTTTATTTCCAGCGTTTTTCTCCCACTTTGGAACCAGACTGAATTTTTCTTCCAACAGAAGAAGGACACTATATGGTCTACATTTATTTGAGATTTATTTTATCAAATCTGGGCAGCAAAAATCCACACTACTAAATGACAGCAAAGAGGGAGTTCTTATAGCTCTTTGCTGCCATCCAATAGTTTCCTACATTTTTTCATAACAGAGTGAATGATTGATGCAAAGTCACCCAGAGAACTTCAGAAGTGAATGGAGACTTGGATGTCTCCCTATCCTAGTCAGCTCCCTATCCTAGTCAGCTGTTGACACCTTTACAGAATACTGCGGGAAGCAGAATAGTTGAAAAGTAGTGATTGTTCATCCCCCCAACTGCATTGTATTGGAGTTATAATGATTGCTGTAATGTTTACAAATTTATTAGCTTACCTAATAAAGATCCTTATTTTTCTTTCGCTATCACAGATAACTACTAATTACTCTCCATTTTAAATTTTAAAAAGCAGGCTGATTTTTCTTTTCAGATGGGCCTTTCATACGTGTTGTCCATTAACCTTCAACACAATACATTATTAATGCCTATGGTTCTATAATAATGGTATAAAAGTGCTCAATGAATGAATAAATAGTAAATAAATAAAAAATATGTGCAGTGATTTTACATCATTTTGTATGTCTTGATATTATTTAATTATGTTTTAAAGACAGAAAAAGAAGCAGGGGCAGAAGAAAAGGACCATACCATTTTATTTTATTTAATTAAATTAGATAGCATATTTGTTCATAAGAAAATGCCTTCTTTTTATGGATGTCAGTTTCAAAATGAATATGCTTTTTAGTGCTAGGAATGATTTAATAACAGATTGAACTGACAGCATATTTCCAAAATACTTCAGTTTTTTTTCTGTGAAAAAATAAGATATTTTTAATCTGCCATGTAGAGGAAAGAAGGACCATTGCCTCTCTCCTTTTTAAAAGAAAAAGATTCTGCTGGAACTTTGAAAAAGCAAATAAATGATCTTTTGGCCAGGATAGTCCAATTTGCTTTTCCAGTGAGAAAGAATTGGACTAGTAAAAAAATGACGGTTGGCACAATGAAAAGAAATTTTGTCACAGACAAAACGGATATAAAATATGAGGCTCGGGTTTTTATAGATGCAAGGATCAGAAACCTTGGATTTAATATAAAGATTTCTGAAATAAATGAAAGACGAACTTTTCCTGAGTTTAGCATTCAATGTCATGAATATAAAGTTAAGGAAAAAAATAATTTCTTTTTAAAAATTCAAAGCCAAGAAATGCAAAGTTAAGCTATTTTTTAAAAAAACATATTCATAAACCACAGTTCTACATTTTCTATGAAGAAAATGGATTTTTTCCCCTTTTACTGATGCAGTTGGCCAAACCAAGAAACTGACAGAGTCTATCCAATTGTTAGCTTTTTCTTCAAAAAAAAAAAAAAGCCAATTATATACAGGAATGTGCCTGCTAGGAACTAATGTGCCGACATTTGTCTTGCAATTTCTCCAGAATTTTCTTACCCTGTGAAAGGGACTTTTGCATATTTATCTTACTTGAATAAACTGAGGGTTTATTTTCAATTTCTTGAATGCAGGAGTTTTGGATGCTTTTGGATTTGGTTGTTGGCAATGCTGTAGGCAATGCCTGTTTATGGAGCAGAATTATCCTAGGAGGCATTTTCAATTTCTCTTGGTGATTTATAAAATATTCTTTATTTGGGGGAGATATAAGAGGGTGCTATAATTGCTAAAGTGGTTTCCTCAACACATCTTTTCAATAGTCTAAAGCCTTCTTGGCTGCCCACCCTTTCTAAACTGAAGGCCCTTCTTTATGTCTCCCTAACTACAGCATAAATATGCCATGGTACCTATTTTTTTCTGAAAAGCCTTCATGAAATTACCTTCCTTTCATCACCAGCCAAAAGCTGCCACAGTTTAATGTAATTTTTAACTGTATCAGAGTTAAAATAGTGCAGTCCTTCTTATTCCAATGTGTTTTTTGTTGTAGTAGTAGTAGATACAATTCGGCGTGTTTGATTGACAGGGTGCTTGCTAATGTGGTCAGAGATGGAATCTGCCCAGGTCCCTGATAGCTACTTTAGGCTGTTGTTAGCATGCCTCTCCTTTCTGAGAATTTTCATCCACAGCAATATATGGTAGCTTGAACTGCAGGCGAAACCAAACACCTGTCTTTGCAGAGGCATCTGGCTGTTTGAAGCATGACTGCTGCTTCCATCGCATTTGTCAGATGTTACAGGAGCTGACTTGCCACTCTTTTGAAAGAATGGTAGAGATATTTCAAAATAACTTGCACTGTTTTCACAAATTCAGCATTGTTTGGAGAGCGCTGGTCCTATGCAACCTTAGAAGGTGGGTTTAACCTGTGAAGGAGATTTGAGTTCTGCAGCTGTGTCTTGCTAGCATTGTCTCCACTGAGTACATTTCCCATTGCTACTGCCAACAAGGAGTTGGGGAAGGAGTGACACTTATTTGCCTACTCCATGTTGGATGAACCATTTCCATCAGACTGGGAATATGCTTGGTGCAAACTAAACCGAACACTACCCATACATTTTCCAACACTACATTTTAGCTTTGGGGCCACCCACTAATCACTTCCAGATGCTTTAGGCCATAAACAACAGAGCTGGACTGGCACTGATGTTCCCATTCAGCTCTATCTGAGGATGATATTTACTTCTTATTAACGCCTCTCTCCTGTTTATATCTCACCTTCCCCTGAAGCTTTGTACTTTCAGCCAAGCTATTTTTGGACATGGTTTTAGTTTTTTAGGTTTTTTTTTTGTAAGATCTGTACAACTGTGTTCGTAGCCCAATTCACAGGCCACTGGTGTGGAGTTTCTATGTATCTGCAAACTTTTTTGTCAAGCAACTTAACAGATAGTTAAACACACTTATCCCAGCTTCTATTTACATTCAACTAACCCTGACCTATTCCATATTAAAGAAAAAGATTGGTGGATATAATAATAGAGGATGCTTGGTGGGATGGATAACAAAGCTAGGGATCCATCCATCCCTTTCTTTGATTTCTTTCACAATAAAATGGTGAAGAAGCACCTTTCATTGCTAATTAGTGTGGAGAGCAGGAATCAGCAATTGGGGGAGGGCACATTTCATGCCAGTATACTTCTGCTAACTCAATGACTGCTGGATGGCATATAGAATAGAATAGAATAGAATAGAATAGAATAGAATAGAATAGAATAGAATAGAATAGAATAGAATAACAGAGTTGGAAGGGACCTTGCAGGTCTTCTAGTCCAACCCCCTGCTTAGGCAGGAAACCCTACACCACTTCAGACAAATAATTATCCAATCTCTTCTTAAAAACTTCCAATGTTGGAGCATTTACAACTTCTGGAGGCAAGTTGTTCCACTGATTAATTGTTCTAAGTGTCAGGAAATTTCTCCTTAGTTCTAAGTTGCTTCTCTCCTTGATTAGTTTCCACCCATTGCTTCTTGTCCTGCCTTCAGGTGCTTTGGAGAATAGCTTGACTCTCTCTTCTTTGTGGCAGCCCCTGAGATATTGGAACACTGCTATCATGTCTCCCCTAGTCTTTCTTTTCATCAGATTAGACATCCCCAATTCCAGCAACCATTCTTTGTATGTTTTAGCCTCCAGTCCCCTAATCATCTTTGTTGCTGCACTCTTTCCAGAGTCTTAACATTTTAATACAGTCATCTCATGGAGTAGAAGCCATAGGAAGTATTTTCCCCCCATGATGCATTCTTTTGGTATGCAATTGACTCAAAGGTGTCAGGGAGGCTGAAGAATTTTGGAGCTATGATTATACAGTGAACATTCGTGTACTCCTTAGCCCCTGGTGCCTAAATACAGGAATACCACATTTGATTATAAAATACCACATCCAAGAGAATTTGGTGGATTTCTCTTTGAAAAAAAAAAAAGGAAAACAAATTATGCTTCATCAAATTGAATCAATGGTAGAAAAAAACGGAGAATTTGTCTTCTTGGCATTCCTAACAGCATAGGAAGCTGAATTAGAATACAGATCCAAAGATCCCAGGATTATCCAAACTGACTTGTAATTGCTCTTCAAGATTTCAGATGGGTCATTCCGAGCTCTGCCCGGTGAAGCTGGGGATTGATCCTAGAGCATTGTGCATGCAAAGCTATGGAAATTATCATCCTTTTCCAATAGTTTAGGATAGACTTTTTTTTATACCAGTGAGTCCTGTCAAGAGTAGGATCTATAAAAAAGAACACTGGGAAAATTTTTTAGAATCAACATTTTTTTCTAATACCGTACAGTACGAAGTCACAGAATGTGGTCCCAATTACATAGACAATGGAAGGGCCCATTTAATTTTCCATTGTACAATTATATGACCCTGCGTGCAAAGTCATGCTCCTCGGCTTATTTTTGCTCTACTTTCTTCATACCAGCCAAAGAAACAAGCTGTATTCCCATATGCCACATTCTGATCTAGGCATTGTTGTCATGTATTCATTCTAGAAATGGCACTTTTGATGCTTATGTCATCATTCTGTTAGACTTAACCTGGTAAAGCTGAGTGTTTTTTAGCAGAAAGGTGAAAATAAGGGCTACACTAAGAGAATGATAAACTTGTTTGACACCCTGGATAATTCAGTTCTCCAGAAACCAAGAGACATGTACAAAATGTACAGCTGAAAGTGAAGAATTGGGAAGAAAAATGAATGTGTGAAGTTCCATTTCTGAGAAATGATACAATACAGCAGAGAAAACAATAGTTGGTGATTTATAGTTTTTTAAATGATGAATTAGCTGACCAGTAGAGACAATGAGAACAAGAAATGTACAAAAGCAGTAAAATGTAGAAGAAATACATTGTTTGGCTGAAAGGGTTGGCAATGGAAGATTCCCACAATCCAAAGGGGAAGGGGGAATAAAAAATCTGCAATCTTGTGACACCACAGTAACCTCATAGGAAATTCTAGTGTGGGGACCAGGCCAATATCCGGAATAGCTCCTGGCCAAAAGGGCTGCTTAACTCTTTTCTAGTTTATGTTGGATATTTTTCTGAAAAAAGTTTAGTTATTGGATCATGACCAGGGAGACAGGAGCAGTGGCTCGAGTGGCAGGTGATTAGCAAGCTCACATTTAAGACCCAAGAGCTGACATGGGATGGGGTTGAATTCTTGGCCTTCACCCCAATTCCTGTTGGGGACATGACAGGAGCTCACAACTGAGTGTCTCCAGGGCAACAGTGATATCACTGGCTAATCCTTTCAATCTGGACGAAGGTGACAAGCATACCTAATGCTCCTGCTTCCTATTTTAACCATGTCAATCATCCTGTGAGGTGAGTTGGACCAAAAAAGAGAGATTACTAAGAGCCTTGGTGATGCAGCGGACTAAAGTGCTGTTGAGTAGCACTTAGCTGCCAGCTGCCTGCAATTACTGCGAGTTCAAATCTCACCAAGCTCAAGGTTGACACAGCCTTCCATTCTTCCAAGGTAGGTAAAATGAGGACCCAGATTGTGGGGGCAATAAGCTGACTTTGTATAAAAAAGGGCCCCCCCGAAAGCCCTACTAAGCAGGTATATACAAAAGTATGAAGGCTATTGCTTAACACATTGTAAGCCGCCCTGAGTCTCGGGAAAAGGGCGGCATATAAATCGAACCAATAAATAAATAATAAATAAAACCCAGTGGTGAAATCTACTTTTTTTTTTTACTATTGGTTCTGTGGACGTGGCTTGGTGGGCATGATGTGGGCTTGGTGTGCATGGCTTGGTGGGCATGGCAGAGGAAGGATACTGCAAAGTCCCCATTCCATTTTCCTGGGGGAAGGATATTGCAAAATATCCATTCCCACCCCACTCTGGGGCCAGCCAGAGGTGGCATTTGCCGGTTCTCTGAGCTACTCAAAATTTCTGCTACTGGTTCTCCAGAACCTGCTGGATTTCACCCCTGGATTAACCAAAAGTTACCCTGCCAGCTTTCCTGCCTAAGGGAGGCCTAGTATTCACCATCTCTTTTGTAGGCTTTTGTGGAAATTGAGCGACTTTGATTCACTCATCCTTTTTTTACTTTACCTCCTTTGCAAATGATAAGGAGAAAATAAAGTAGAGCCCTATGAAAAGTGCTCTTTGCTCTTTGAGGAAAATGGGAAAATATGGCGGGGGGGGGGAACCTCCCTGGAGCATCTGCAAAAATTATCAATAGTAATGAAAAACTGGTGGGAATATTGAGTGAAAAAGTAGTGAAAAGTGAGCAGGTTAAAATATCGTGAAATTTCTAAACATAAACTAATAGAGTCTTACCTAACACAACACATATAACTGGTTGAAAAAAAAAAGGGAGTGTGGATAATTGACTTGGCAATACCAGGAGATAGTAGGAGAGAAGACAAAGAATTGGAGAAGATCACAAAGAATCAAGATCTGAAAATCAAAATGGAAAAATTATGGTATAAATGGCAGCTGTGGTAGTCCCAGTGGTTATGGACATGTTGGGTAACATACCAATATTGGACAACACTTGGAAAATGTGCATGGACAAAATTTCCACCTGTTAATTGGAGAAAGGCACACTGCTTGGATTCACATATACTGTTCCATACATTGTGGCATCCTAGGTTCTTGGGAAGAACTCAATAGGTATGAAGACCAACATCAGCTAAAAAACTGGTTGCTGTGAGCTCATATTTTGGAGTAAACAACAACAACAGCAGCAACAACAACAATAATTCCCCACTGTCTAATTAATGTGTGAGGGGATGTCGAAAGTTTCAATTGAAAAATACCCATTTCCTTCTGGAATCTTGCCAGAGCCTCTCATTTAGCATTATTCCAGGCTGTCAAATCTGAATCGATCTCCTCCACTTTCCCAGCATTTCCAATTATTTCCCACTTCACTTCCAGCCCAAAGCTGTTCTGTTTTAGCTCTGAAAGGAGTTCCTGACAGCTTCCAGGGTCCAGCTTGCCACATCACCACATTTTCTCTTCTTCTAAAGAAGACCAGTTGGCTTTCTGCGGAGACACACAGAGCTTCTGAAGGAGTTGCAAGGTAGCCTGGGGACAAGGTGTTTCAAGACCATGCATGGAATTTCCCGTTGGATTTAGCCAGCTCCTTGGCTTGAGTTGATAGACTGCCTGGCTGGTATTCAGAGCTCTTGCATTCTAGCAGATCTTTGGCAATGGACTGAGGGAGAAGTAGATTTATTATGGTGCAACCATGCAGCAGCCCAAAGTCCTTATCGAGGGAGGGGGGGGAGGGAGAGAGGAAAGGAAGGAAGGAAGGAAGGAAGGAAGGAAGGAAGGAAGGAAGGAAGGAAGGAAGGAAGGAAGGAGGGAGGGAGGGAGTGCTAGCAAGAATTAGTTCTTTTACAGCAGCAATATTTGATCTCCAGAGAGGAAAGGAGGAGGTTTGGAGGAGATTGAAAGATGAAGTATAAAAGATCCACTTGAAGCAATGAGTGATTCAATTGGCTGTGAGGCAAAATATGGTCTTCCTATGGGTGAAGAAGGAAAAGTTAAGAAGCTAAAAGATCTGAAGAGGTGGTATATTTTGTTAAAACAAAGCTTTAGAGAAAGGCCTTAGGAAGCATTTGAGGCTTAGATATGGTCTTAATATGGAGATGTTTTCTCCCCCTAACATCTATTGACTTGCATGTCAATATTCTCCAGTATTGCTTGAAGGCCAGTGATGCAAGTATTCCCTTTGCAGAAGCCATGTTATTCCATCTCCAGCAAAATCTCATATTGTTAAGGAACAAATATTACATGGATTGGGTTCCTGGGAAGTGAGCTTTTAATGAAGTCTGTACTTTGGCACTTCCATTCCTGAAGTTACTTGATGTCAGGATGTTCATTTACTTTCATTTGACCATTTCACATATGAATTATTCAAAACCTTGTGATATAATAGTGCCTGGCTTTGATGATATTTACTTTTGAATGGTTCTAAAGCTGAATTTTTGGTTAGCCGTATAGATGTTTTGCTAATCAAAGACAAAATCTATTCTCAGTACATTTCATTTGAATTCATGTGTACTTTCTCAGCTTTCCACCCCTCTTCTTTTGAGGACTGAGATTTTCTAGTCTTTGCATGCTTGATTTCTCACTTCTGATGTACCTGTGATTGACTTTTAGATATTTTAGATATTTATTTATTTAAATATTTATCAGCAAGCTTTTGGCAGTTTGACTTAACATTACCTTTTTTTTTTTTTTGTACATTTGGTCTTATATTTTCTTGCTTGGTTCCCAAAACCTCTATCTATTCATTTGTTTGCTGTTCTGATCTCCCTTGTTAATATATTTCTGGCCTGATTGTACAGCATTTTCTCACCTTTTCTGTAGGCTTCCTCTTTGGAATGACGTAGCTGCTTAAGTTTAGCTGTGAACCAAGGTTTGTTGTTACTGTATATTCACAAATTCCTGGTGGGTACACCTAGGTCTTCACAGAAGCTGACATATGATGTTACAGTCTCTGTGAGTTCATCTAAATCTGCAGAGGTACTTTCAAAACAATTCCAATCAGTGCAGTCAAGGCAGGCCTGTAGCTTTAACTTTGCCTCCTCCGTCCAGGTCTTCACTGATTTAATTGTTGGTTTTGTGGTTTTAAGTCTTTGCCTGTAGGCAGGTACAAGGTGAATCATGCAATGATCAGAGCGTCCCACAGCTGCTCGTGGTAAGGACCGATAAGCATCTTTTAGTATTGTTTCCTGATTGCTTATTTGTAACCTATGACTATCATTAAGTGTTGTACCTTATGATTCTTGATGAAGGTATCTTTTATTCTATGTACACTGAGAGCATATGCACCAAGACAAATTCCTTGTGTGTCCAATCACACTTGGCCAATAAAAATTCTATTCTATTCTAGCCTGTATCTATTAAACACAAAGACGAGAAAGTTCTATTAAAAGTATAAAGCCTTATTCAAAGAATAGGTCTGCTGCATGGTTTAAGCAAGCCAAAACAAAAAAAGGACATTTGATGAGTTAGGGTTCTTGCAATTGAAGCTTCTGTGTGCAATTGTTGTCCCTGACTTGCTGACTGGGTTCACACATTGTGCTAAATTATGGTATGTTTCACAGGCCAAACTGGTATGCTTCATATATATGCTAAGGCTTAAATAATGTTTTACCAATCTCAGTGACTGGGTACAAACTTTATACCAATCCAAAACATATGAAAATGGAGCATAATATACATATCATTGCATTTTTAGCCATCATGTTCCATTTTTAACCTCCTTTTATCTTTTCCAATATTTTTTATTGTCAGAAAAAAAAAAACAAGGAAGGAAAAACAGAATAGCTGTATAAGATATTTTTACTGATACTCATTGATACACTTTGCCTGGCATCTATTTCTGTGACCTTTCATATCATATATGCACATCTCTATGTGCATATCTGATGTAATCACATATTGTTGATTCATTTATCTGATGTGTTCTTTTTCTTATAGTGCTTGAGCAGCTGGAGAAATGTACATCCTATATCTGTGTAATTTTTATTCCCATCTCTAGGTAACTTGTACATACTGTCACTGAAGCTTGCCTATTAGAGGACAGTTTGAAAATTGGAAGAGTTATCTATTTCTTGTCTTAATTTAAAAAAAAGAGGCAAGTATCTTTTCAGTAGAATAGAATTTTTTATTGGCCAAGTGTGATTGGACACACAAGGAATTTGTCTTGGTGCATATGCTCTCAGTGTACATAAAGAAAGATACGTTCATCAAGTATTATAAGGTATAACACTTAATGATAGTCATAGGGTACAAATAAGCAATCAGGAAACAATATCAATATAAATCGTAAGGATACAAGCAACAAAGTTACAGTCATACAGTCATAAGTGGGAGGAGATGGGTGATAGGAACGATGAGAAGATTAATAGTAATGCAAAGTTAGTAAATAGTTTGACAGCGTTGAGGGAATTATTTGTTTAGCAGAGTGATGGCATTTGGGAAAAAAATGTTCTTGTGTCTAGTTGTTCTGGTGTGTAGTGCTCTATAGCCTCGTTTTGAGGGTAGGAGTTGAAACAGTTTATGTCCAGGATGTGAAGCAGGGGTGAAATGCTCCCGGTTCGGACCGGATCTCCCAATCCGGTAGCAATGGCAGAGGGTGGTTCGGAGAACCGGTAGCAAAAATCCCTGCCCCCCCTCCATGCCCAGCTGAGCCGCACGATCATCAGAGGCTTTTTTTTTTTACTTTTAAAAGCATTTTTTCTATAACCTCTTGGCCGAAGAGGTGGTAAAAAAAATGCTTTGAAAAGTCTCTGACGATCCCAGCTGAGTTCCTGATCGGCAGAGAGGCTTTTCAAAGCATTAGAAAAAATGCTTTGAAAAGTTTTTTTTTAAAAAAAGTTGGCCACGCCCACCCAGTCACATTACCCCCCCACACACACCAAGCCATGCCCACAGAACCGGTAGTAACAAATTTTACATTTCACCCCTGATGTGAAGGGTCTGTAAATATTTTCACAGCCCACTTTTTGACTTGTGCAGTATACAGGTCCTCAATGGAAGGCAGGTTGGTAGCAAATGTTTTTTCTGCAGTTCTAATTATCCTCTAAAGTCTGTGTCTGTCTTCTTGGGTTGCAGAACCAAATACACTACACAGTACACACTAAAAATACACTTCTGGCAAATATATGGGACCCGACATAATAAACAAGACATGGTTACCACTGTTACCACAGATAAATAAAGTAGCCACTGGAAAAAAGCCTTCAACAACAGTGCAACATAAAATATAAAAACAAATAACAAGAGATAAAAGTTTAAATAGTTAAGGTAATTAAAATAACAGACAAAACTGAAAACAATAGCCAAAGTGATTTGCAGTGGCAATATCCTTGCTTAACCCAGTACAATATGGCTGGGGTGGGGTGGGGTGAGTGCAGGGGTGAAATACTCCCAGTTTGGACTGGATCGCCAGATCCGGTAGCAATGGCGGCGGGTGGTTTGAAGAACCAGTAGCAAAAATCCCTGCACCCCCTCCATGCCCAGCTGAGCTGTCCGATCATCAGAGGCTGTTTTTGTTTTACTTTTAAAAGCATTTTTTCTACAACCTCTTTGGCCAAGAGGTTGTAGAAAAAATGCTTTTAAAAGTAAAACAAAAAACTTCTGATGATCGCGTTGCTCAGCTGGGATCGTCAGAGGCTTTTAAAAGCATTTTTTCTACAACCTCTTCAGCCGAAGAGGTTTTAGGAAAAAAAACGCCTTTAAAAGCTTCTGACGATCCCAGCTGAGTTGCCTGATTGTCCGAAGTGGTTGTAGAAAAAATGCTTTAAAAGTAAAAAAAAAAAAAAGTTGGCCATGCCCACCCAGTCACATTACCCCCCTCACCAAGCCACGCCCACAGAACCGGTAGTAACAAATTTTAGATTTCACCCCTGGGTGAGTGGGTGGGTGGGTTTGATGGGTGAGAGGAAATGTGTGAAAAAAAATTCAAGATGGCAGCTTTGATAGTTTTGGCTGTTTTCCTGTGGTCATCCCTGGCTGAATCTCTGCATTTCTTGACCAAGTAACTGACTAGTTCTTAGCAGTCATCCCCAACTTGGCAAACATGCCAAGGTTGCAATTCCCTGAATCCTTAACCAACATAAGAGATTCTGAGTGTCGTAGTGCAACACATCTAGAGTAGCTCTAACATGTATTTTTGGGATTGTTACCTGAGCACTTGAAATTGGTTTTCCCTGGCAACATGGCCCATTCCAGTTATGTGCCCTTATGTCAGAATTCCTTTGAGTAGACAGGAGAAAGGGGAACAGTTTATTCAAAGTCCCTTCCAACTCTGTTATATCTGCTTATATTCTGCTTCTGTTGTATCATACTCCTGAAACAGGGTTAATTTTTCTCCCAGCTGGCCTCTTCTGGATGAACTCTTCACAGTGTAGAGCTCTTGGCAACCCAGGGATGACATGGCATTGATAATAGCCCTATCTTGCATGACCTGGGACAAGGACTATTGTTTGAGTCAATAGCAGAATTAACACGAGATTCACAGGCTCAATGTATTATGAGACAAGGTGTCAACAGCTCTCTGCCTTTGCTCTTTCAGCCTCTTTTATAATGGCAGGTGCTGCTTGTTGTGTTCCTGTTTGCTTTCTCAGATGAATAATGTGATGTTGCCTCAGGATAACAGAAGCACAACTGTATCTCAGCGTCTTTCTAGTTAGCATAGCAGGAGAGCATGACATCTTTGCCCCCTGCAGTGGCTGAGTTCTTGACATTCAAAACATATCCACTCCTCAACTAGACACGAGGCCTTTGTCACCTGAAATAAAGGGCAACAATGATAAAAAGTCCTAGGTTTCCCATATGTCTTCTTTAAACGTCTCTAGAAAAGTGGATTCCATGGATTATTTGAATACATCCTTTTTTTAGCGTTTTATAAGAGATAGTGGAAAATATATTTTCCCTTGTAGTACCCAAATGAATTATGCAATATTTATTCAAAGATAGGAGCTAATGTTTGGCAAATATGTTTAGGACTGCAGTCTAACATTTTGGTCTGAAGTAAGAAGAACTTTTGAAGTTGGGAGTGAATTTAGAATTATAACAGCATATGCACAGACCATTCACTAAACGGGCCATTTCTGGCTTCCAGCGGGCCTCGGGGGAGGCGGGGTTGGGTAGGCCATTTTTACCCTCCCCAGGCTCCTAGAAAAGCTCTGGAGCATGGGGAGAGTGAAAAATGGGCCTTCTGGTCCCACCGGAAGTTGGGAAATGGGCCATTTCCAGCCTCTGGAGGGCGTCCGGGGAGGTGGGGTGGAGAAGGCCGTTTTCACCCTCCCCAGGCTCCTAGAAAGGCTCTGGGCCCATGTGCCATCGTGTTCCAAAAGCGGGGGGAGTGTGTGGGGGTCACACGCGCATGCACAGGGGGCAGGGCACATAGAATTATGGGTGTGGGCACATGCACAAACCCCCCCGCTACCCCCACTTTTGGCACGTGATGGCAAAATAACATGGAATGAATGTTATTATCCTGAGAGCCTGCAGACTTTACCAGATAGGAATTTCACAGTTTGTGTTCTGATAAGTTAATGTTTCATAAAACTGGCCAAACTCAGTGGTGGGATTCAAATTTTTTACTACCAGTTCTGTGGGCATGGCTTGGTGGTCATGTGACTGGGTGGGCCTGGCCAACTCAATGTCACTCATGTCGAGGGGTGCTTCGCCTCGCCTGGCCTCTCATGACCATGGGGATGCTGCAATGGTCGTAAGTGTGAAAACAGTCATAAGTCACTTTTTTCAGTGCGAGTGTAATTTTGAATGGTCACTAAATGAACTGTTATAAGTCAAGGATTACCTGTACAAAAATACAAAAAGCTTCTTTGCTTGCAAAAAGCTGCCCTAAATACCAATCATTGGACTAGAAATACCTGCAAGCCGGAGTTACAAATCAGGCAGGGTACCAGAGCACCTTGAGGAATTAAAATAGTTAAAATGCAATGATAACTATCAACAGCCAACTTTTGCTCATAAAGTGAAACCCTTCAGCAGAGAGGTCATTTAAGCTTGCCAGAAAGAGCACACCCAGGAGAAACAGTCCTTAGATCCATTTGTACCACTTAAAGATACCAGCTGGTCTCACTCACCTCATAAGATATCCTAAGGAAATCATCCAGAAAGATCACATGCCCCCCAGAAAGGCAGTAAAAAAAATCAGTGCCAAGCTTACATCCTGCCTCTTGGAAGTACACCCCAAAAGGACAGTGCCAAGAACCACTAAAGCAGTGAAGGAAGACCTCCTCCCCAGATAGAAAAAAACACTTGAGATAAGCCTAACTACAAAGAAAGCAATTAACACTAGAATAAAGCAAAGGAGTGAACACAGTAGCTGTTGCTTGTTAAACTAATTACCAGAACAAATAGACACAGGAACTAGCCAGATTTCTGAAGCTGCTTCTTTTCAGGAACAGAGATTAACATTTTTCCTTCCAAACAAAGCTGAATAGGGAAAATTATCCCATCAATAAACACAGGATTAAACATCACCAAGCACAGAATTAAACTTCACCAAAAACCAGTTTTAGATCAAAAGTCAGAAAGGGTATGTAAACTCACTTTTGAATGTCAATCTTTCTAGCTAGCCAAGAAGCCTTGCTGAGTGGCACTCATCTTGGTTCCTTGTCATTAAAAGCTTCTTTCCGGCAGCTCTGTTTCATTATTCAATTATTTTTTCAAAGTGCTGATTGTTGCATCCTGGCTGGAAGAACTCGAACAGGGGAATATTTCCTCCCAACTGCAGTGTAAAAAGCTTAAAACAACTCTTCCCGTTTAAGAAAGTCAGGCTCCAGTAAAGTACTAACAAAGAAAAAAAAAAAACTCTGGAGAAGCTCATGCGACAGTAAGTCTAGGTGTACTGCCAAGAGTGTAATAAGGGTTATGGGAGAGGCTGTTTCTGTAAGCAGGTCAATAAAGATTAGGCTAGAAACAACACCAGAATGTTGTAATTCCTTGCAGGATTAACCCTGTAAAGTGGAAAAAAACAAAAGGAGATTTCTTCTAACAACCGGTTCTCCGAATTGCTTAGAAAATTAACTACCAGTTCTAGCAAACCGGTGCGAACTGGTAGAATCCCACCTCTGGCCACACCCAACTGTTTTGTAAGTGTGCAAACTCCCAGAGGGTCCATTGGAGTGCTCAGATATCCAATGAAAAAAAAAACAAGATACAGGTAGTCCTCGGCTTATGACCACAATTGAACCCAAAATATTTGTTGATAAGTGAGACATTTGTTAAGTGAATTTTGCCCCAGTTTATAACTTCTCTTCCCACTTCATTATTCAGTGAATTGCTGCAGTTGTTAAGTTAGTAATGTATAGTCATCGTTAAGTGAATCTTGCTTCCCCATTGACTTTGCTTGTCAGAAGGTTGCAAAAATGATCACATGATCCTGGGACATTGCAGTTTTCATAAGTATGAGTCAGTTGCCAAGCAGCTGAATTTTGATCATGTGACCATGGGGATGCTGGAATGGTGTGTGAAAAATGGTTATAAGTCGCTTTTTTCAGTGTCATTGTAACTTTAAGTGGTCATTAAATGAACTGTTGTTAAGTCGAGGGCTATCTGTACTGTTTTAATGTACTTTGAACAATGTAATTTACATGAATATCTTGATAATCCCATCCCAGTTTTCTTCAACCAATTCCATCTTAATGTGTTGGGATTATATTGGCCAGACTGGCTGGGAATTCTGATGACCATAATCCTAATGCTTCTTCTGGCATCCAGGTAGGAAAGCCTAAGCAAACTCAGTTGTTAAAGTAGAGTGCTCCAAATTTGGGCAAATGGCACATAGCTACCATTGGAAATATATGTGTGTGTCTGTGTATATAGCCTTCTCTTTTTCTAGAATCACATTTTCATATTAAAACTATTGAATATTCAATTAACTTTTTAGCTCTCTGCAGCTACTCACTAAAAATGTACTCTTAGCTGCAGAGGCTGCCAGACATTGTATTTCTTTGTGATAGCAACATGCTTACAAATGCCTTATCTATTTCACGCTTTTGTAACTCCTGAGAACAAGTTTATAAATTGAAGTGTGGAGGAGTTCTCCCGAGCATTAAAATTTTGCAGAAAAACTACTACGCCTGACAGAAATATTTTAATATACCTTTTCTTTCCTTCCTTGGATATGTTATGTTTTTCTAAGGAAAGAGGTATTTAAAAAAAAAAAAAAGGAAGGAGAGGGGACTGTTTGTTTATGTAAATTTGAATTTGTGTTTTGAGCTGTATCAGAATGTCCTATTTCAGGCCAAGTGTGTACACACAAAGATTAGGTTTTAAGAGTGGGCTTCGGTTTAAAGCAAAGCACACACAGAGGCAGACAAATTCAAGTCCCAGACTTGCCTTCAAATGTCCAGAGCAATGGACAAAATCATTACTGAGTCACAGTTCAAGAGTTTAAGCATTTGTGGATAGTTGTCAGCCAGTCCACATTTCGAATACCGGAGTTGCAAGAGGCAAGAGGTTCAAACTTTCAAGTGCAAGGATTTTAGGTTTGAAGGATTGCTCCAGGGGTGGGTTCTATTTACCTTTACTACTGGTTCGCAACAGGAGTGCACCTGTTCGCTCACTTTTCTCGTGCACGCTTCTGCGCATGTGAAGATCGTCTATAATGACATCCGGGCAGGTGGGTGGAGCCTCCTGCTGGTTTTACTATTGGTTCGCAAGAACCGGACCAAACCAGGGGCAACCCACCATTGGATTGCTCCCTAAGTTTGTGCCTGGGCAGGGATGGCTCTTATATTGACCTATTGCAAGGAGGAACCCAGGAGATGCATGGAGAGCTTTGCTTTGCTTGTTGCAGAGAATGACACTCTTGGAACCGAGATCAGATTCCTGTTCATCTGATTGTGGGCTGCTCAGTGTGATTGCTGTTGGGGTCAGCTGCAGGTGCTCCACTGCTTGCTAGTTCCTGAGATTCTTTCTCTTTTGGTGCATCCAGAATATGCTCCTTGGCACCTAAATCATCCAAGTCTGAAATAGGCATGACACCTAAGGGCCACTACTTCTGCCTTGAGAATCAGAAGTGGAGTCTAACAGAAAATAAATTTAGAACTCACTTGGTTGTTGTTAAGGGGAAGAATGTTTCAGTTATGTAAGAATGCAGTTAAGTTCTGTTAGAATGCAGTATTGCAGACTAACTCTGCCTACAGCCAAGAGTTCGATCTGACAGGTCATGAGGTTGACTTAGCCTTCCAACCTTATGAGGTCTTTAAAATGAGGACCCAGATTGTTGGGGGCAATATGCTGACATTGTAAACTGCCCAGAGATTGCTGTAAAGAACTAGGGAGCGTTATATAAGTGCTAGTGGTATTTCAGTTATGGAAGTATATGACATAATCTAGTGCAGCCCTTTTAGAGCTTTTAAGAGAGAGAGTGTGTGTGTGTATCAGTGGTGGTTTCCTCCCGGTTCGCACCGGTTCACAAGAACCGGTAGTAAAAATTTGTAGTAGTTCGGAGAACTGGTAATAACGTTGGCTGGCCACGCCCCCGACCTGGTCCCTGTCCTGGTCGCCACTCGCTTACCCCGCCCACCTCATCAGAGGCTTTTTTAAAAAAACTTTTAAAAGCATTTTTTTCTACAATCTCTTCGGCCAAAAAAATGCTTTTAAAAGTAAAAAAAAAAAACCCTCTGATGATTGCTCAGCTCAGCTGGGATTGTCAGAGGCTTTTAAAAGCATTTTTTCTACAACCTCTTCGGCCGAAGAGGTTGTAGGAAAAAAAACGCCTTTAAAAGCCTCTGGCAATCCCAGCTGAGTTGCCTGATCGTCAGAGGTTTCTAAAAGCATTTTTTTCTGCAACCTCTTTGGCCAAAGAGGTTGTAAGGAAAAAAATGCCTTAAAAGCCTCTGGCAATCCCAGCTGAGTTGCCTGATCATCAGAGGCTTTTAAACCTCTTAAGGTTGTAGAAAAAATGTTTTTAAAAGTAAAAAAAAAAGTTGGTCATGCCCACCCAGTCACATTACCCCCCACCAAGCCACGCTCACAAAATAAGCCATGCCCACAGAACTGGTAGTAAAATTTTTTAGAACCCACCCTTGGTGTGTATCTCTCTCTGTGTGTGTATGTACACACACACACACACACACACACACATTTTTCGGTGTATAAGATGTACTTCCCCTACCCAAAAACGTGGGTGGAAATGTCTGTGTGTCTTATACAGCGAATGTTGCTGAAGCCCCACCCACATACCAGCCCCCACCCTTCGGCCTCTGCCTCCCAGCAACTTATCTCTTTGCAGCAAATAGCCTGGTCAGCTTCAACACAGCCTGATTTAGCACAAGCAGCTGATTGGTGGTTGGATCAGCCTCCTGGAATACTGCCTGCTGTTCCAGGCTTCAGGGATTGCCACTGCCCTTTGTTGCCGTCATCACCCATCACTGCTGCCACCTATTGCTGCATCGACATGCCCCACTTTCGGCCTCTGTGCGCCCCATTTTTGGCCACCACATGGCCCATTTTTGGCCCATTCTAGGCGGTGGGGATAGACTGCGGTGGCAGTGATATATATTCACATTAGTGAATGAGCTCTTTTTTGAAGTTTTGAAGTTTTTTGAAGTTTTGTCCAAAGACAGAACTGTTAGGGAGGCCATATTTAAGCTAAAGAAATCTAGATAACTATTGGGTGTCCCCAGAGAATTAAGATTTTCTGCATCACTTTGTGAGTATTTAGTGATTAACCTAATTTTTCAACACAGATATGATGACAACCTTAGGAACTGGAAATTAATTAACCAACTTCAGCAACTTTTTTTTCCTTTGAAAGACTGGTTTATACAAGGCACTGAAAGCTGGTAACCGACTTCAGCATTGTGAATGACTTAAGCAAACAAAACCCATTTCAGGTACGCTTAGTCATCATGCTCATTGAAACTATATGAAGAACTAATTTACCTTGACTCCATTTGATTTATATCTTCTAATTTGAGTGACTCTTCAGAGTAATATTCAATCCAGTTTTTTTGGGAGATAACTTCCCCAATTTATAGCCAACCTACCTGAGGAGATTGTAGCAAGAGTGGAATAATAATAATAATAAAAAGCCAGGATGGCAACCACAGCTGCAGCATGGAAGCTAACATTGATTTCACAGATATGGTCACTACCTTGACTCTTGTCCCAAAGGTGCTTTTTCAAGAGGCAACTGGACTTTCTTGTTTTTCTTTGAACACGTTTCACTTCTCTGCAAGGAGTATAAATCCTTTCATTTCCCCACCATCCAGTCAGAGCTGAAGAAGCTTCTTGGATGAGAGGTGAAATGTCTTCAAAGAAAAAAAGGAAGTTCAATTGCCTCTTGAATAACCATGGGACACCATGACCTGGATGTCTGAGAATCTCCAAGACATTTACTTTGACTCTTTTGACTTCTCATCCTTCCCTATAGAAGCTGCTAAAATGGATACAGATTGTCATGGTGATTATACTCTTTACCACTGAACAACTATCCTGTTCTATGGTAGTTAAACATATGAGATTTTAATTTCTGATATTTCACTAGTACCATTACTTCCAAGGGCAATTAGTCCCAACTGCCTTCTGCAGGATGGGATACTAAAAGCTGAATCCATAAATGGATGCAATGAAGAAACAATGTTTATACCCTTCTTTTTTCCTTGTATGCCTATAGTATCCTGATGTATAAGATCAATATTAGGCATTTCCTCATTAAGAAATTCCTTTCCCCCCCCTTCTTTTGGTCTCTCTGTATAAAGATTTTTCAGCATTCTCATCAAACTACAATCCTGAGGAATCTTTACAAAGAAATCAATGGGAATTAAAGTGGTAGAAGATATCAATATTTGTAAATGAGAAAAGCATAAAGGTATCTATATAGGCCATTGCTGTTTAAATAACAAGCATTTATTCATTTTGCCCACCAATTCATGCCCATGTTGATTAAATGACAAGTCCCCTGAATCACCAAAATAACATTTTAACAATTTTGTTGGAATCCTCTGCAGGATACATCTAGTTTTTAGTGAATAAGAAGAAAACCCTGGTAGAAATCCTATTGTAGATGATAGTGGAAAGCACATTGATTGTAATTTTGGAAGGTTCCTGACATTTCTAGCATGCTTGCATGGTAGTGCATAGAATTGGACATCTAGCACAGGGGTGAAATGCTCCCGGTTCGGACCGGATCATCCGATCTGGTAGCGATGGAGGCGGGTGGTTTGGAGAACCGGTAGCAAAAATCCCTGCCCCCCTCCACCATTGCCCAGTTGAGCCACGCAATCATCAGAGGCTTTTTTTTAATTTTTAAAAGCATTTTTTTCTACAACATCTTTGGCCGAAGAGGTTATAGAAAAAATGCTTTTAAAAGTAAAAACAAAACCTCTGCTGATCAAGCAAGTCAGCTAGGATCGTCAGAGGCTTAAAAAAAAAGAAAAAGCCTCTGCCGATCAGGCAAGTCAGCTGGGATCATCAGAGGCTTTAAAAGCATTTTGTTAACAACCTCTTCAGCTGAAGAGGTTGTAGGAAAAATGGTTTTAAAAGTAAAAAAAAAAAAAAAAGTTGGCCATGCCCACTCAGTCATATCACCCCCCTCCCACCAAGCCACGCCCACAGAACCGGTAGTAACAAAATTTACATTTCACCGCTGGTCTAGTACCCTAATTTTCTTTCTGCTAAGGACAGAGCAGATGTGACTGGTTTGAACACTAGGGCACCTGCAGATACCCAAAGATGTCACATGAGGATGACCATTCCTTTTAAGATATCATTATTTATTTTTCAGCTCAGAGAAAATAGTTACAGTGCATAAAATGTGTCTCCAGTTTTAAGGAGATATGCTGGGTGGGAAATTGGATTAGAACTCTGCTGCCTATCTCCAATATGGTCTGAATGCCAATCAATGTAGCTTCTGTCAGGGTTCCAAGTAATAGATCCATTCCAAGCAAAATCTCAGAGGCAGGTAGATTCCTCAAAGAATAGCTTTATTGGAAATATCAAATTGGCACATATCTGATGAAAACCAACTCTGAAAGGTCCTGTGGTTTTCATCTAATTAAAAGTAAAAGTTCTCCTCTCAACCCCAAACAGTCACATGCCCCAATCATGGCAGCATCCTGTGGTCTGGTGACACCAATCCTCCTTCATCCGGCCAGGTGTGACAATATCCTTGGTTCCCAGAAGAAAGTATTTTATTATGACCCCCCCCCCTTCCTTGCTCCAGTCTGGCAGCACTGAAGCCTCAAAATGGCTTCAGCCAGATCAGCCTCAGGTTGACAGCTTGTTTCTTCCAATCTTCACCAAAACATGTTGGGTAGCCTGAAAATGGAAGCCTATACTTTCTGGCCAGACAGTAGTTTATTGGTGCCTCTTGTGTATAAAATTATATTGGAATGAACTTTGGAAAAAAATGTTGTCAGTACTGTCACAAAATAGCTGCTGCGTGGGATGGACAGTCACAAAACATTGAGATTACAATCTATTTTCCTCGGTGTGTGTGTGAGGGGGAGAGAGAGAGAACACACTTTCTTTCACTGTCTGTGGCATCTTTCTCTGCAACTTTCTCATTTGTAGAGACTTCAATTCTCTCTCACATGGAGGATGCCGAGAATAGTTATGGCATGACTTTGAAATAGGCACAAAAGATCTCAAATGTTACTCAGATCCTTTCTTTCCTCAGAGTTACTAGATTTGGAGCAGAAGAAGTCAGAGGCTGTTAGTCCCTATAGAAAGTTTTTAGGAGCAACTATGTTGGAAACTGAGGCCTTCTGGTAACCAGATGCAAAAGAAGTTGGTGGAAATATGTTCAAATGCAAGTCTCTTAACTCTTCTGACAAGAAGTAGTTTGAGCTGCCAAAAGACACTAGAGGGAAAAAATACTAGACATTGGCCACAAACAAGAGGGTGAGGCATTTAGGCAACTAGAGAAAATAAAGATGCAGAGGCTTGTGATAATGATGTAATCCTTGACAAGGACGGCTAAAAGAGTGGTGACCATTCTGTAAGACTCCAAATTGTAATAATCATTGAAACCAGTGGTGGGTTTCAAAATTTTTTACTACCGGTTCTGTGGGTGTGGCTTGGTGGGCGTGGCATGGCTTGGTGGGCGTGGCAGGGGAAGGATACTGTAAAATCACCATTCCCACCCCAATCCAGGGGAAGGTTACTGCAAAATTCCCATTTCCTCCCGATCAGCTGGGACTCTGGAGGCAGAGAATAGAAGGGGACGGGGCCAGTCAGAATTTTTACTACTGGTTCTCCGAACTACTCAAAATTTTTGCTACCGGTTCTCCAGAACTGGTCAGAACCTGTTGAAACCCACATCTGATTGAAACAAAAAGCTAGATAATCCTCCACTCTCACAATCCACAATGTCTTTTAGTTAGCACAGCTAATAGGAAACATCCATAATTTTGCAAAATTATGCAAAGCAATTACTTTATATTTCAACTTACTCTATTCAGTTTAAATACAGAAAATGCTGTAGCGAAATATAAATGATGCATGAACAAATTTTTGGAGCCTCTCCTTGGTTAAGGGAAACAGTTTTGTTTTCTGTTTGATGAAGAACAATGTATTGTAGTTGCCCAAATAATATGTCCACGTAAGGATAGAGATACTGCCCTAGTCTGCATGATCAATAATTGAAACTTTGCAATGCAATCAGAAGTTTTGCAAAAACATTAGCATGATGCGAAGCAAATAAAGATGTGATAATTTGCTCTGGATTTTTTTTTTTTTCATTATGTGCCACCCCATGTATTGTTTGGATAGATTGTCCTGTGAATATCTCCAGGAGGCCCTCTGTAGCTATGTGCAGTTTTTGAAATTAAAGTTCCTACCATTATTATCATTCCAACCATTTCTTCATTGGATTATTGCAACCTGTGAATGTGTATTAGCTTGCTCTCCATTTTCTATGTGTCCCATAACAGAGATGAGACTAACATCCATGTAAGAGACCGATGTTCTTGGTGCTGATGTTCTTTTCTTTTGTTTGCCTGGTTAAAAAAATCCAGAGCAAGACTATATTATTCATTTGGGTTTTTAAAATTCCAGCAGTGAATTTTAAATTACTGTTGCTATTTTAACTACTATTTTACTTTATGATTTTATGACAGCATTTTTCCTTATTGTATTTCATTATATCTGTCATGGAACTGAGAAATAAAGAATTGTATATAAATGAGGACTGTGTAGCTCTTCATATTCAGTTCCAAAAATGCAGTGGTGGGATTCAAATAATTTAACAACCGGTTCTCTGCCCTAATGACCAACTGGGTAGGCGTGGCCAGGAGGTGCAACAGACAGCACTCGGCCTCCTGCACCCCCTGGGAGCAAAAATGGGCCACGGGGGGGAGGATGCGCCAGCCCCCCCATGCCCCAATTTAAACCTAGTAGGCCTCCCTGCAGCCTCCTGGCAGTGAAAATAGGCCACGGGGGGACAATGCTGCTCCCCCCGTGCCCCATTTTGGGCCTAAGAGGCACCCCTGCAGCCTCCTGGGAGTGAAAACAGGCCATGGGGGGGGAGTGGAGCGCCGTAACCCCCCACACCCCATTTTGGGCCTAGGAGCAGTAGTGGGATTCATCCAGTTAGGGCCAGTTTGGGCGAACTGGTAGTTAAATTGCTGGCTGGCTCCTCCCCTCCCTGCCCCTTCCAGGAGTCCCCATGTCCCCCATTTTGGCTCCCAGGTAAGTGCAGGGAGGCCTATTAGGCCCAAAATGGGGTGCAGGAGGTGCGGTGCCCCCCATGGCCCATTTTTGCTCCCAGAAGGCTGCAGGGAGGGCTACTAGGCCCAAAACGGGGCATTGGGGGGCAGCGTGTCCCCCCTATGGTCCGTTTTTACTCCCAGGGGGTGCTGGAGGCTGTGCTGCCTGTCATACCCCCTGGCCAGCAATTGAATTACTGGTTTGTCCAAACCGGCCCAAACCGGCTGAATCCCACCACTGCAAAAATGTAACATACTTTTACATTTCTGATGCCATCCATCCATCCATCCATCCATCCATCCATCCATCCATCCCTCCCTCTTTCTCTTTCTTTTTTCCTAGCATCCTGTTGGACAAGGGTCAGACTGCTGTTGCTAGAGCTCAGAATCAATTATCACACAAGAAAGCATGATAATCTGTTTCCATTTTCCAGTCCAATAATTTATCAACCATTGCTCAAAGATGGGCTACCTATTGAAAACCTCCACAAAGGGTCAAGATAGGTTGTATCTACTATTGTTTCACTGCTTAAGAAACCCTACAGCCAAGAACTTTCTCCTAATATTCTGCCTGCAACTAGTTTCTTTTTTTCTGTTGGTCCTTCCAATTTTGCCCCTTTAAGGGGTTAGTCAATTGACTTGGTCCAATTTGCAAATTTGAAAATATCTCTCCTTTAGAGATGTTCAATAACATGGCTGAGAATGGAGCTCATGTGGATCTTTTCTTTCATACTGTTCCTGCAGGACAATGCAGAAGCAATTATGGTTGCAGTTGTTAAAAAAAATGGCAAACCTACCTGACCACCATGTGAACTAGCCTACAATTATCTGTCTTGGCAAGAATAAAGATATTATACAGTTTGTCAGATGGTATGGTACATTATATTCATAGCATTCTCTTGATCTACAAAATTTGTCCCAAAGTTTAGTCTGACAAGAGTTATTCTTGAGAAACCCATGGTATCTTCTGATAATGATGACATTCTTTTTCTAGTGTTTACAGATGTGATACTTGACAAGTTGTTCTAATATCTTGGTCAGTACAGGAATGAAATCAACTAGTTTTTAGTTGTGTGAAACCTTCTTTCTCTCTCTTCCCCCCTCCCCCATATTCAGGGAGGAGGACCCATAAAATACTAGATTTGTGTTTGCTCTTCTCTAATTTACTGGTTTTCCAGAAACATTCCAAGATAGCAGTCAGCCCTTCTCAAATAATTTCTGCCAATTCTCTCAATACTTTTTAGGATACAATTTATTGAATTTTGGAGGCCTAAATTTATTTAAAGTAGTGAGATGGATTTTGCTTGCCCCTTATCAATTGAGAGCTGCATTTTTATCTTCTTTCCTCAATCACTAAATTACTATTTTTTTATACCACCCATCTTCCGTATACGGTGACTTTGGGTGGCTTACAGATTATCAAACAAGTAGGAAAATAATTAAACTATTAAAACTATACAGATTAAATATTTGAAATTATACAGAAACTGAAACCGAGAAACTAGCATGAGTCCAGCCTCTTGAGAATGCTTTCTTTCCTTTTGAATTGTAATCCACATCTCCAAAACTTACTGAGTGCTAAAGACTGGCTGACAAATTTGAAAGATTACTTACCCTCTTTTTGATAACGTTTTCATTGATCCTTAATAAAATTCTGTTGAATTTGTCTTGTTATTCTTCTCCAAATGACAAGAACTATAATCAGGTGTTTGGGGGTTAATTTGATTTAATTAATTGTAATAATTTATGGAGAAAAATATATCTGTGTGATTGCTAAAAGACAATGACATAATGGCCCATAATCAAACAATATTATATAAATTGGATTAGAGTTTTTTTTTCTCAATAGGAAACATTAAAAATATCTGGCATAATACAATTAGGCTGTTCAAACTTCAGCCATTAAAAATAACTGTAGAAACTATTAAACATTTCCAGCATAAACGTACATTACCATTCATATCTGACATAAAGATTCATCTGCTAAACTCTAGCAGTCTTTCTCATCTTGCTGATATGTTTATTTTGATCAAGCACAGCCAGCATGATAATGATAAACCTGAGAATGATGGGTTTTGTAGTCTTAGAGATTTGGAGAGAACAGATCTACAGCATCACAAAGAGTATTTAAGTTATGAATCCAACAGACAAACCATGCACTTGGGGATAACAACATGAAAGACTTGTGACTTTCCCCAACTATTTGCCTTTAAATTGAATTTCTTTGTGTTGAATGAAAAGTGACCACCAGATGGTGCAAGTTGCTTTTGATTATCGTGCCTTATCCAAACATTTCTTCACTGAGGAAAACTTTCTTAAGGTATAATGCACGAGACAAGTTCTGGTATTTCCAGAAGGAGATATCTTTTCACAAAATACATCAGATCTTGTTGGTTACTCTTAGTGATTGAAATCAAAAGTTTTAAATAAATGGATAATAAACTACTCTACTGAATTATCCTTCTCATCTTTTCTGAATGAATTAATTTTTTCTACTACCTTCTCTTTTGTTATCTTATGATTATATTACTTTGTTGTTTGTATGTACACTGAGAGCTTATGCACCAAAGACAAATATCTTGTGTGTCCAGTCACACTTGGCCAATTATTCTACTCTACTCTACTCTACTCTACTCTACTCTACTCTACTCTACTCTACTCTACTCTACTCTACTCTATTTTCTATTCCATTCCATTCTCCAATACTTATCTATTGAAGAGTGATTCCCATTGATTTCAGAGTGGCATCTGAATAGAAACAGCTTTATACTCTAAATACCAGTTTCACAATCCAAGGAACTGGTTAGTTAAAGTGACAGTGAGTCTGGAATCTTATGGCCAACTTGGGAAGTGATGCCCCTGTGGAATTCAATATTGTTGCACTCACTGCTGATCATAGGGCTGGGCCAAAACATTTTGATGCCTACAGTAGAAATTCAGATGGTAACCTCATTTCTCAACACCATACTTCTTATCCCAAAGAATACATTCTTACTGAATCTGAATACGTCTGAATGTAGACAGGCATGTGCCCATCTGAAGAGAATTACTCCTTTGAGTCAAAAGCTGAAAGGGGGAAGAGTTTAGGATCACTGAAATCAGAGGTGATCTGGGGAGAAGGGGGCAGGATGGTGAAGACATGGAGAACAAGGAAGGAAAGAGCAAGTTCCTTAAGAGGGAACTTTGAGGAATGATTATTCAGTCATTAGAAAGAAATTAATAAACCTGGTAGTCCTGGTAGTACAGGTAGTCCTCAACAGTTCATTTAGTGACTGTTCAAAGTTACAACGGTACTGAAAGAAGTAACTTATGACCGTTTTTCACATGTGTGACCTGTGCCGGATCCCCGTGCTCATGCGATCAAAATTCAGAGGCTTGGCAACTGATTCATGTTTACTGTATGATGGTTGCAGTGTCCCAGGGTCATGGGATCACCTTTTGTGACCTTCTGGCAAGCAAAGTCAGCGAGGAAACCAGTTTCACTTAACAACCATATTACTAACTTAACAACTAAAGTGATTCACTTAACAACTGTGGCAAGAAAGGTTGTAAAATGGAGCAAAGATCATTTAACAATTGTCTCACCTGGCAACAGAAATGCGGGGTTCAATTGTGGTCGTAAGTCGAGGACTACCTGTAGGCCATAGCCCAGCTTCTCTGGATCTTTGAGAAGCCCTGTTTAAGGTACCTTAATGTGACTGTAAGGCATCCCCCTCTCACATTGTATAGTTTTGAAATACAAAGGCATCTTTGAAAGGAAGAATGCTAGTGTTGGACACAGCTGTCCTTCTGCTGCAGAAATTCTGAAATAGCTGATACTGATGAAGAGCTTTGTCTTGGGCTACAAAATGGCATCCTTGAAATGGATTCTGGGAAAGGAAGTGCATTGGTTTTAGCCCTTTAGTCAGTTAACTCTGAAAGACTTAACCTTTCTCCAGAACTCACTGTAACAGCATTGCTAAAAGAGCATTAAGAGTTGTTAACCTAATCTTGCATAGTTTCTTCTCCGGTAATATTGAACTGCAAACTAGGGTATACAAAACTTTTGCCAGACCAATTCTTGAATATAGCTCATCTCTCTGGAACCTGCACTGCATATCGGACATTAATACAATCGAATGAGTCCAGTGATATTTCACAAGAAGCGTCCTCCACTCCTCTGCTCGCAACAAAATACTTTATGCCGCCAGACTCAAAATTTTGGGCTTAGACAACTTAGAACTTCGCTGTCTTCGGTCTGACCTAAGCATAGTACATAAAATCATCTGCTACAATGTCCTACCAGTCAATGAATACTTCAGCTTCAACCAAAACAATACAAGAGCACACAATAGATAGAAACTGAAGGTAAACCGATCCAAACTAGACTCCGGAAAATACGACTTCAGTAACAGAGTTGTCAATGCCTGGAATGTACTACCTGACTCTGTGGTTTCTTCCCCAAATCCCCAAAACTTTAACCTTAGACTGTCTATTGTAGACTTCACCCCATTTCTAAGAGATCTGTAAGGGGCGTGCATATGTGCACCAGCGTGCCTACCGTCCCTGTCCTAATGTTTTCTTTTATTTGTATCCTTTTCATGTATTTATAATTATGTTTATACTTGTATCTGTCATAAAATACATGCTTGATGAAATAAATAAAATAATAAATAAATAAATAAATAAATAAATAAATAAATAAATAAATATGCAGTGGATGTTTAGCATGAGGGTCATCCTGGATTTGAGTTCACTGGAGATTTTGGAAGACGTTCTCTGCATTGGTATCAGCTGATCGGTAGTAGCAAGGAAATAATTGCACGGGTGATTGCTTTTTTCAGGGACATCTATTTGATTGTTGACAGGGTGTGGGTGGCATTAAAACAAATACTGTTCCTGCTTCCTTGAGCTTGATGGTCTGACCAGACACAATATATCATTTTTCATCCCTCCCTTAACCTCTGAAAGTATCCTAACCATCCAGAAGCCCTATTTAATGAGGAAGAAAACCGAATAAAGCCAAGTTATCGGAGGCAGGAGAATATAGCCATTAGGATGATGTAGTTTACACCCTTTCTAGATATTGTTGATCTGACCTCTGGCTCTGACCCATAGCTTTTAAATGATCCATTAGCTAACCCAATCCCCTGATAATTAAAGAAAGAAAATAGCATTCCAATGAAGCAAGTAAAGATCTATTTTGCACTCCAAGGGGCAGGCAGGTTTTTACTGTAAGTCTGAATGCACGATTTATAAATATTTTATTAAATCTTTTAAATACTGTTGCTCTTCCCAAATACTCTACTCTGCAGATTCATGACTGCAGCATTAATGTCAACAGAGCATTTCTTGGACGATCAGGAAATGCAATCAGGCATCTCTACCACTCTCTGATCCCTACTGATTTTCCTTAGTGTGTTACAAATGGATTGGGTTTGGGCTCCTGTTCCCCTCTCCTTCTAGATCATAACTGTAAATTTGCACAGAGAACAGATTTAAAAGGTAGCTTCATAGAACTGCAGAGGTTGTTTATTCTGTACACTTTACCTGAAGGGAAATGAGATGAATAGAAGATGATCCTCATTCAGCAAAAGGGAAGACAAAGGACAAATCTCTGCTTCCATTATGGTGTTCTCAGATCTCATTTAAAAAAATCATGTCAAGTGCTGGGGAATCAGGAGATTCAGGCAGTTCAAATGAGTATAAAGCCTAACCTCTCTATAAGAATTTGGCCAACTGGCTGTTAAGGGAAATGAGCAGGAAATAAGAAAGACATTCAAGGTAACTAGACTTATTAGATCTCTAGCAGGAGTTCAGGGACTCTTGACTTATGACATGTTTGACGCCTCCCTCGAGCTCAGCCTGGTCATCTCCCACATATCAATTCTTTATAGAAACTAGCAAAATACAGCATTGTCCATTATGAGTTGAGTATATTGATTGAGGGTAGGACTTTCCCCACTGGTGGGTAAATGGTCCCCATGGTCCCCATTGGTGGGTAGGACCATTCCCCACCATCCAATCAGAGCTGAAGAAACTTCTTGGATGAGAAACGAAATATCTTCAAAGGAAAACCAGAAAGTCCAGTTGCTTCTTGAAAAAGCACCTTTGGGACAATCATGACCTGGATGACTGAGAATCTCCATAGACACTGAAATTTTGGTTGGGCTGTGTCTCAGAAGACAAACAGATGGAGAATTGGGAGGGAAACCACCAGCTTGAAAGACTGTGGGAGGAGGAGAACAGTTGCTTTATTAGATGACTGTGAGTGGGAGGGACTTTTGGAAAAGGGCAGAGAGTTACATGGGAGACTGATTTGGACCAAAAAAGATCTTAGCTTTGGTTGGATCAACCCAGTGCTGGGATTCAAGTAATTTAACAACTGGTTCTCTGCCCTAATGATTTCTTCCAACAACCACTTTGCCAAACTGCTCAGAAAGTTAACAACCGGTTCTCCAGAAGTGGTGCGAACTGACTGAATCCCACCACTGGATCAACCCCAAGAGAGCAGAAAAAACCATAGTGGCACACAGCTCAGGATGTCAGTAGTGGTGCAGATGCATCAAAAGCACTCAGTTGTACCTAAACACAGCCCTATTTATCTATTCCAGACTTGCCATCTTGACTACAATGAGGAGTTTAGCAACCGTTTTCTGTAGGTGATTTTTTGGATCTGCACTCCACTGTCACCTTCCCCTCACCACCACCTTAGAACTTTGTGGAAGAGGTAATAAGATTAGAGTACCAGAGTAGGTTCTTTCCATTCTTTGAGAGTATTCACTTTGCATTTTTGCCTAAATCCTTGCACCTTATGAATGGATCATTCACAAAAGTCCAGTCTTTTTCAAAATAAGCAGAAGGAAGGATATTTATTGCTTCCTATTTCACTAATACCCTGTTTCCCCTAAAATAAGACATCCCCTGATAATAAACCCAATCAGGCTTTTGAGAGCATGCACTAAACTAAGCCCCCCTGAAAATAAGCCCTCCCTGAAAATATTTAAACACATGAGCAGCAGGCCCCCACCATTTCCTCTGGTTTCCTCCACACACCCCAGAATAATAAGACCTCCCTGAAAATAAGGCCAAGTGCTTATTTTGGGGTTCAAAAAAGCATAAGGGTCTTGTTTTCGGGGAAACACGGTACTAGTCATATCTGTATTGTAACCATAATATATGAGGTCCATTAGCCTTAGAGTAGGTAGCTTAATAAAGAGTTTTACTTTAAATCTGAGTGGAATTGGATATTAAACAGACATTTGTAGTATGGAATAAATGGTATGAATACACATTTCCTTCTCCGAAGACCAGCATTCTAGCATGTATTAAACTAATTTCTGTCATCTCCCACAGTGACTTCACACATTTTCAGATATGTACATATTTGCACCCACTATTCATGCTTGCATGCATTGGTCAAGGCCCTTATGTTCAGGCAGTTACTAATTAACAAGACCGTATGGAAAATAAAAAACGTTTTCCCTTACAGGGC
The DNA here is from genome assembly GCF_059756535.1 of Pantherophis guttatus. Taxonomy (NCBI): domain Eukaryota; kingdom Metazoa; phylum Chordata; class Lepidosauria; order Squamata; family Colubridae; genus Pantherophis; species Pantherophis guttatus. The sequence goes on from NC_142063.1 coordinate 159,388,727, forward strand.
CAGCCAAATGAGAAAGGATGTAATTGGTGGTATTTTTTTCAGTGTTTGGAAAAGAGTAAATAAGCAGATGTAAGATACACTCCTCCAAGACTGTCGCTAATAATGTTTTCTTTCCACATAAAGTAGTCCTTGTTTAATGACCACAGTTGCGAATGGCAACTCATTCACAAAGTGAAGCAATCGCCAAGACTGCACTTTTGACCTTACTTCAGCTTTTCTTTGCTTTCCAGTCAAAAGTTGCAAAGGTTGGTAAACTTGACAATTAATCACAAGGCTACATTTTTCATTACCATCGTAATTGTGAATGGTCACTGTATGAGGCGGTTGATAAACAAGAACTATCTGTATTGAATAAGGGGAAACCTTTCCTAAATGTATGGAATGGAATTTATTTATTTATTGGTTCGATTTATATGCCGCCCTTCTCTGGAGACTCAGGGCGGCTTACAATGCATTAAGCAATAGCCTTCATACTTTTGTATATACTTGTTTAGTAGGGCTTTTGGCCCCCCCAAGCGGTGTTCTTTTTTATACAAAGTCAGTTTATTGCCCCCACAATCCGAGTCCTCATTTTACCTACCACGGAAGGATGGAAGGCTGAGTCAATCTTGAGCCTGGTGAGAATTGAACTCACAGTAATTGCAGGCAGCTGGCAGCTAAGTGCTATTTTAACAGCGCTTTAGTCCGCTGCTCCACCAAGGCTCCTATTCCAGTGTCTCTGGCTTCTTTGCCTTTTAGCAATAGCACCTAGACTTATATACCACTTCACAGTGCTTTACAGCCCTCTCTAAGCCAGCATATTGCCCCCAACAATTTGGGTCCTCATTTTACCCACCTCGGAAGGATGGAAGACCGAGTCAACCTTGAGCCTCGTGAGATTTGAACTTGAACAAAATTGCAGGCAGCCTGCAGGCAGCAGAAGTAGCCTGCAGTACTGCACTCTAACCACTGCACCACTGAGGCTTTTCCATCAATACAGATACTTTCAAATTATGACAGGAATCAAGGTTGGAATTTCCATCACTATGTGATGCAGTCCTAATGTCATCTGACCCCATTGCTTAGACACAGCAAACTTGGCATTCTCCATTGCCACCATTAACTGAATCCTACCCGGCCATTAGGCGAAGTCTTACCCTGATTCAAGCCTCAGTAAAGAAGTGCCTCTCCTTCAACTCCTCCCAATTGCCTTTCTCACCCCCATCTTGCCCTTTTGGCTGCCCTACACCAGTGGTGAGTTGCCCCTGGTTTGGACCGGTTCGCAAGAACCGGTAGTAAAACTGGCAGATGCCCACTGCCCCGGATGTCGTCATCGGCGATCTGTGCATGCACAGAAGCTTCTGCGCATATGCAGAAGTAAGATGCGCGCGGGAGCGAAGCGAGCACGTGCGCGCGATCCCATTGTGAACCAGTTGTAAAGGTAAGTAGAACCCACCCCTGCCCTACAGCTTGTCTTGTGGGGCACGAATCAGTCTAAGAACTATGCAGCTTGCAGTTTAGGGTTCTCTTAGCATTTTGTAGCTCAGGCTGCAAGGAACCCCTGAGCCACAGCACAGAGCAAGCCTCCCCAGCCCAGCCCAGCCCAGCCTCTCAGCATGAAGCCACAGCCATCACAATTAAACCCAGCAGTGCAATCTGAAGCCGCAGCCATAGCTGTCCCAGGAGGCAGCAGCCAAGCAGTACACACTATGGATGATAATTGCATATAAAGATCCTGCTGTTTTTTTTTTCCAGAATCAAAAAAAAATAGTAATTATTTTTGACTTCTTCCACTTTTAATTGAAGTACTGTCACTGGTAATTTTTAATCTTGTCGCCACTGATCTTTGAATTTTCCAATCAAGCACTGCCACCACAAAGCTTATTGAATATGTCTTGAACACATTTGCTTAAACTGTGGGGTTTAAATTTTAAAGTGTCTGTTTTACTAGTGTCTTTTGAGTATATGTGACCCTGGCATTCTAAAGGTTTAAAACCACACAAAATACAAATATATAAGCTTATTCGGTTGACATGAAAATGCCAGATCTAAGACCTAAACTCCAATCCGGAGAAATTCAGCTAAGTTTAATTTCCAAATTTAATATTAAAATGAGAGCTGTGCAAAGATTCAGTTCAGAGATTCTGCTTGAAGGCAATCTAATTGCCTAATCACGGCATCTGATCAGCCTTTCAGGTGTGCACTCCAATCAATTTGTAAAATTAAATAAACTATTTTTAATATCTGAATTTGTGTGGACTTGTGTTGTCTAAATTGTCTAATTGTCTAATTGTTGAATAGGACTAAGCTGAAGCCATGGATTAAGCTGCTCATTCGAACTGCATCAAAGGAAACCATCACGTGGTTAGTTAAAAAGCTTCTAGAATGCTCAGAGGAAAGAAAAAAAAAACTTTACTACATTACACAAGGCTGTGGTTGCCTTTAGCTAATTATGCATGTCTATTCAGTTGACCTACACCAGATATGTATCCATGGAACTGGTTTCATTTGCACTGTTAATTGCAAGGCTATGACTTCAATCTGCAAATTCTGTCTTGCCAATTGCTGTTATTGTCCTGTTGCTTGGAACTGAGTTGTCTGCGGAGGAATAATTGAATTGTTCAACATACTGTGGAAGACGAGGAGCATTGGGCTATAAAGTTAGTGCAAAAGCTAACAACCCTCTTTGAGCAAACAGGATTCTTGGTTTGTACAGTTTAATTTAGATTGTGTGTTTACCTGTACTGTACCATATACTGATTTGATTATATACTGTATTATTCTAAAGGAATCTTTTTTTTCAATCTAAATATTTGCAAATTGTGTTATAATTTCACTATAATCTAACTCTTGAAGACACATTGTAGGAAGAAGGTATATTAGAGAATGATTTTTAGGATAAATGCTGTGATTTCTCCTTTTTCTCTACCTTTGCTAGGCCACATTTATAGAGTACAGGTAGTCCTCAACTTATGATCACAATTGAGCCCAATATTTATGTTGCTAAGTGATAAATTTGTTAAGTGTGTTTTGCCCCATTTGATGACTTTTCCTGCCACTTTTGTTAAGTGAATCACTGCAGTTGTTAAATCAGTCACACGGTTGTTAAGTGAATCTGGATTCTCCATTGAGTTTGCTTGTCAGAGGATTGCAAAAGATGATTGCATGATCCCAGGACACTGCAACCATCATAAATGTGAGTCTGTCAAGCATCTGAATGTAAATCACTTGACCACGGGGATGCTGCAATGGTCCTAAGAGTGAATAATGGTGATAAGTCACTTTTTTTTAGTGCAGTTGTAACTTTGAACGGTCACTAAAGGAATGGCTGTAAATTGAGGACTACCTGTATTATGTACATGTTATTTATATTAGCAGAAAAATTCAAAAGAAGCAACTCACTGTAAAATTGAGAAGATGGGATTAAGGTTGCAATCTTTGATCAGATTGGATCAGCTGTTCAATAGAGAGCAGGGGAATTTATGAAGCGGAGATGAGTGGAAGAGGATGCCCTGATTTTTTACTTTCCCCCCAAAAATAGATGGGCAAGAAGCAATTTTAAATCTGATGTGAACAACTTTGTGTAGCCACTGGCTGAGAGACATAGTAAATTGGGCCATAATACAATGTGGACTGGGCCAGAATCTTCATATACCTATCTATTATGTAGAGAAAAATCCCAACACAAAGATATGATTCCAAAACCATTCGTGGTGGCACAGTGGTTAGAGTGCAGTACTACAGGCTACTTCTGCTGACTGGTGGCTGCCTGAAATTTGGCAGTTCGAATCTCACCAGGCTCAAGGTTGACTCAGCCTTCCATCCTACCAAGGTCGGTAAAATGAGGACCCAGATTGTTGGGGACAATATGCTGACCCTGTAAACTGCTTAGAGAGGGCTGTAAGGCACTGTGAAGCGGTATATAAGTCTAAGTGACATTGCTATTGCTATCTGGATGTTTGAGATAGGGATGTGAAGGGAGAGAAGAGCATTTTGTATCATTTATGATACCTATTAACCACCCAAGCCAGATTCCCCAAAACATATTATGTCAAATGCTGTCAAACTAAGCTAATTTGATTTTTTAAAAAAATACTGTAACTTGATTTTGCAGAATTTAAGTCAGCGGTGGCTCAGGTATGTTTTCTGGGTAATGTCTCAATATAATAACATCTTGAAAAATATTTCTATACAGTCATAGAACGAAACAACAGTTTTATTTTCTTTTATAAAATGTTAGCTGCGGTATCCTCTCTGTTTATAAATAGATGATAACCAACTGCTCTGAAGCTATTCCCTTTAATCATGAGAACTAGAAACCACTTTTTTTTTAATGCAAGTTTCTCAGGATGATAGATATCATCCCTGTGCTGTATTAAGGAAGCTGTCCCCAGCCTTGTTTGTTTATAAGATCATTGCTCCTTAAATCATTCAAAATTATTCCAGCAGACATCTGACAGCAAAGTGGAAGTGTGCTATATCTTCTATTAGGCATGCTGTGCTAGTTTTCACACATAGCAAAGTGAGACAAGATAAACTGCCCCTTTTATGCACAATAGCGAAAATGCCAACAAGGCACAGCATGTGCTGAGGTTGAAATGGGTTAGGAAGATAATAACAAGTCACAGTTTTAGTAAGCTGAGCTGCTTAGCAGTTGCTTTCCGCAGCAATCGAAATATCTCAAATTAATAGCCAGCTTCCTTTTAATCTTTCACATGGATGCCACTGGCATCGTCTTCATAATTATAATTAGGCAAATGTTTTACCTGCTTGATGGGTACAATTAGAGTTTTTATAAGATAACATTGTAACTCCAAAGATTCACTGATTGGGAAACCTGTACACAATCCTATTATCCTTTAATTGAATTGATCCACTACCTAATGTTCATGAAATATCTGAAATTTCTCCTACAAACCATAGCAGGCCACCAAACAAACCTTTCCGTTCAGGAAAAAAGTTGCATTATTCTGCTAAAATAGGAAAGAAGACAGGCTTGCTTAGTTAGGTTAACTACGAACTAATTAATATAAGGTGCTAGATAATAAAATGGGATGAAAACTATAATTTTTATTATAATATACGAGTTACAGATTTTTGAACAAGCACATGGGATCTCTACAGCTGATTGGGAATCATAGCTTAGCAGCATCTAGAAGGCTGATCACCAGTGGTGGCTTCCTCCCTGTTCAGCCCGGTTCGGCCGAGCTGGTAGCGGTGACGATATGACATCACCGAACCGATTCCCCGCGTTAGTCCTACCTTTTATTTCTTCTTTTTTAGCCCAGCTGATAAGTGCAGCAGAGTGGATTGCCGCATCTCAGCTGGGCAGATTCCCAACGTGCTTGTGCGGAGCAGCGATCGCGCACGAAGTACACGAAGTGCACAAAGAGAACCGGTAGTAAAGCCGGTTAGAACCCACCACTGCTGATCACCTAGTTCAGAGGGATCATTGACAGCTAATTATTGATTGAAAATTACAATAGGATTTAAAGTAGACATTGTGGCTTTTATATAGGATCTCTGGCACAATCTGAAGAAAAAATTGTAATTAGAATTCTCATTCTGCTAATTCACTCACCAAGAGAGTTTGGGCAAAATTTAATAACTTTCCTGCTTATAATCCACAGTGATAGTTTCACAGGACTGTGTGGTTTTCTTTCTCTTCATTTTTATGATTTCAACCTTATGGTCAGACATATCCAACAAAAAACATGATGGATGTAAAAGATAGCTTAGCATTTAAACACAACATTATGTTTTGATCATACAGGATAATATTGATCAGTTTTTTCATTGCATCACAAAGCACATTTATAAGCAAAATGAATATATATTGTATATATATAATCAATTAAAGATTGTAAATCTGGGCTGATGCTGTCTATATATCATAAAAGAATAATCTTTATGCCATGTCCATGCATAATAAAACTACAGTTCATACAACGATAAATTCCAAATTTTGCTATGTAATTTGAAATCACATTAAGTTCTTTAAATATATTGTTTTGCAGTAGATCACAGTAACAAGCCTATGGAAATTAAACCAAAATTGGACAATATCTGGACCATTCTAAACTACATATATAAGTGCCCCTTTGACATTGTGTAATTCCATTATAATGATGTTGTCCTTTAAAAACTTTTTCTCAGTGTCCAATAAATAAGAGGAAAAAAATCCCTTTTGTTGAATTAATCTCATCTTGAGATCTTAAGAAATACATTTCACATAGTTGTACATCCTTATCTAGTGCTTTGTTAATATGGAGTATTCCAATTATTTATTCCAACATTTTTTTCAAACCACTTCACTTATTAAAAATATCCTGCAAACTAATCCAGGACAGATTTCATTGCTGGGTTCAGGATTTAGATACTGCTAAGACACTGAGCTTGTCAATCAAAAGGTCGTCAGTTCAGCAGTTCGAATCCCTGGTGCCCTAGAGCTCCCGTTACTAGTCCCAGCTTCTGCCAACCTAGTAATTTGAAAGCACGTAAAAAATGCAAGTAGAAAAATAGGGACCACCTTTGGTGGGAAGGTAACAGTGTTCCGTGCACCTTTTGGTGTTTAGTCATGCCGGCCACATGACCATGGAGATGTCTTCAGACAGTGCTGGCTCTTCAGCTTTGAAATGAAGATGAGCACTGCCCCCTAGAGTCGTGAACAACTAGCACATATGTGCAAGGGGAGCCTTTACTTTTACTTTAATGCTTCTAGATCAAGCCTTGAAAGTTTAGGCCTAGGAATAGAGAGATCCAGATTGAACTTCATTCTTAACTAGGGAGCTCATCTTTGAGCCAATCAATCCAACTGACCCTTGAACTGTAGGAAAAATGAGATATAAATCTGAAAAAACTTATATAGTGAAAATAATAATACTATTGATTAAGAACTACTTTTTTGTTGAAAAAAGAGAAAATGAACTTGGGATATATGCTTGACAATTAGAAAGGGGAGCTTATCGTAACATCTGTCAAGAAGATCAGAACCCACTTCCTAATAATCTTTTCCTTTCTGATTCCATTCTTTTGATATTTCCTTTTCTCACTTTGCACTATTTTTCTTTTATCTACTTTATTTCTTTTCAATACTTGTAAGGTTTTCATCTTGTAAAAATTTCTTTAATAACTATATATATAAAATAAAATCAAACTACATTTTGATTGAATGAACTGGCATTTTGCAGTTTTAGATAGTCCTCTTGCAGTAACTCAAATTCTTTTCAAACACGTTCTGACATTGATCTAAAATGTCAATATCCCTATTAGTTTTTTTTATATATATATTCTTTAATCCTGTCTTTATTATTTTTATACATCAGTTAAAGTGGGGAACATACCTAATACTCCTTCCGTCTCCTATTTTTCCCACAGCAACAACCATTGTGAAGTGGGTTGAGCTGAGAGAGAGTTGACTGGCTCAAAATCATCCAGCCAGCTTTTATGCCTAAGGAAGAACTAAAATACACAGTCTCCTGTTTTCTAGTCTGGCACCTTAACCATTAGATTAAACTGGCTTTCGGTGAGCCCATGAATTCCAAAGGACACATTCATTTGCAATTTTCAAAAGGATGATCCCAGAGTGTAATTTTATGATCAAAGTCATGCTGCCATGTTTCCATTCAAACATCTTCCAATACTGCATATCTTGTAAACTTTAGTTCTGGAAATTAAATTTTGACTAAAAAAAAGAAAAAAAGTCCTGCTGGATAGCAGAAGACTCATATTAATATCTTTCTAACCAGGCTTATAGTGATAGATTTTGATCACTTGGATTCCATAGGAAAATATTTAGAAACTTGAACTATTAAAAGGCAGATATTCAATCTGTCAGGATATAAATTTATTGGGGGAAAAGTAACCTTTTTTCCTCTTTGGTTTACAGAATTATTACATTTTTATGTGCAGAAAAGGTTTAGCTGTCCTTTTGGAAAGGAAACAGACGCTGTATTTCCTAAACTGGCAATAGGAAAATCCAGCCTTTCCCTCCTTCTCTTAAAAGGTCATCATGAGGCCAACTACTAAGAAGAAAGAGCTCAGACAGTTTCAGGCAATTTGGAAACTGCTGGGAATACCCCTGAAGAGGTAGCTTCAGGATAATCACTCTGAAGATTGTACAGGATTAATTCGGAACAGAAATCAAAGAAAGAGAACAACACCAATAAGAATTACATTCCGTGAATTTGCACTGAAATATTTGAAAAGGGAGCCATTGCAACATCATTTGCTTAATGCTCATTGTTGAGGAATTCGCAGAGCAACCCTTGAGTAGCAAGAGTGTGCACATGAAAAGTGATTGAGAGAAGTTACGAATAAACACAGCCAACACACAGATACACTGAGTTGTGTTTACTTTTCAGGAAATAGTAATAAGGCACAGTCCAATAAACAGTCCAGGTCATACATGTATAAAGCAGTAGATAGTAAAACAATAGTCCAGGGATAATCCAATAACAAAGTCTTCTTACCAGTCGTCATAGTCATACACATTAACAGTTGCAAACTGTAGCAAACACAGCAAAGAGCAGTAAATAGCAATAAAGAGCAAACAGCAAATAGCAAAGAGTCAGCAAAGAGAAACAAACCATGTTTCTAGCTCCCTCTTAAGGACATTGGCTACAGAGCTAACCAATCAGGACACAGTATGATGCAATACAGCAGTCTTAAAGCTATATTGATGGTTTATATATTGCCAACCCAACAAGTTAGGTAATAATCATTTCCTAACACTCATGTAATTCACTAAACCAGCTGGCTCTGTTTCTGGGGTTGAGCAGCTGTAATGGAAACCTCAGTAGAGCAGCCACAGGTCTCTGTAAAAAGTCATAGCTGATTATTAAATCACAAGGCAGGCCTTATGTCTGTGCTCATCTGTGTTCCCGAACCCATGTAAAAAGGGATGGGCCCTTTATTGTGAAATTATAACTACTCATAACTCTGAGGATGCTAACATAGGGATAATCCAGGGATGGTTCAGGACAGGGGTGGGAGTCTACCGGTTTGCATCGGTTTACGCGTACTGGTAGCTCTGACATCAGCTGAGAGCGAACCGGTTCGCTCCGACAATCAAGTGGGCCTGCCTGCCCACCCCTGAGCTATACTGATCTTTATTTCCTTTGTTTGAAGCCCAGCTGATTGGCGCAGGAGAGCGGATTGCCACGCCTCAACTGTTTTACTCACCGGGGCTGAAGTAGAAGGTATGTTTTTGAGCTGTTTTCAAATGCAAAGTGCGTGCCCGGTTGTAACACCGGTTGAATCCCACCACTGGTTCAGGATAGAAAGCCAGGCAAGTTTAAAAAACAAAGCAAAACAAGTTTCAAAAGTTTAGATACATGGTAAAGTTGGGGTTGAGTTACAAAATCAAAGTAACAGTTCCTCTTGGGCAATGTTTTAGACTGAGGGGAGGGGGAAGTAATTTTCTCTGTGCTTAGAGCTCTACTTTTGCCAAACCTCTATTTTTTTATTGAGCATTACCCCTCAGGGCTTGCCAAATTTTTTGCTGTCTAGGATTAGGAAACAGGTTCAAGAAGATCATCTTCCTATGCTTTATTAAGCACATTGCTTGTCTTGCATTCCGAACATCAAAAACCTGTGTGTTCCTCAAGGGTTTGAGGAATCCTCCTGAGAAATCCTTTAAGAAAGACATGAAAGTATTGCTGCACTTTTCACCTGCTTTGCAGCAGATTACATTTTGGAATGTATTCTTTCATTTTGTCCAACATTCTAAAATTCAAAGAGACAACGGTGTGAAAAAAGTGACTTAACACTGGTCCTCACACCTATAACTGTTGCAGCATCCCCACAGTCACGTGATTGCAATCCGGACACTTGACAACCAGCTTGGCATTTACAATGGCTGCAGCATCCCCAGGGCACATAATCTCCATTTGCGACCTTCCCACGGGGCATCTGACCAACAAAGTCAATGGGGGAAGCTGGATTCGCTAACTCTGACTTTTACAAACCAATTTTCTCTTCCCTCAGTCTGCCATTTCTTATTTGGCTCTGTGCCAGTATCAAAAGTCCTCTGGAAACACTGTGACCCAATAGGTTTGATTGTTGTCAGCTTACCTCATATATAGCATTCACTTTTAACTTGAGTTTCTGTGTTATTCATTCATTCATTTATTCATTCATTCATTCATTCATTCATTCATTCATTCATTCATTCATTCAAAACATTGATATAGCTATCCATCTTTCAACCAACTCTGGGCAACTCCCAATAAAAAATTAGAAGATATGTAAAAATCATTTAAAAAATGATAAAACCCACCCAACTAAAACATTAAAAATAACAAAAACTTCCCTCAATTACTCTTCAATTTAACTTCATTTAATTTATTTCAATTACTCTTCCTGATATTTCCCCTTAAATCTTCTCCTCTGGCCTGGTGCCCTTCTCTTCATGAATCTTTATTTTTGCTTTTCTGGTTCTTCAGCCATTTTTCTACCAGTGATTTGCTTCCCGGTTGACCCATCAGTAAGGCTGTCCCACCACCAATAAACAGCTTTATGGATGAACAGGGTTTTGAATCTGAACCTAGTTAGTTCTAACCTAACTAGTAATCAGGCAGGGGTGAAATGCTCCCGGTTTGGACCGGATCACCCGATCCGGTAGTGATGGAGGTGGGTGGTTCGGAGAACCAGTAGCAAAAATCCCTGCCCCACCCTCCATTGCCCAACTGAGCCGCGCAATCATCAGAGGCTTTTTTTTAATTTTTAAAAGCATTTTTTCTACAACCTCTTCGGCCGAAGTGGTTATAGAAAAAATGTTTTTAAAAGGAAAAAAAGCCTCTGCCGATCAGGCAAGTCAGCTGGGATCGTCAGAGGCTTTTAAAAGCATTTAAAAGCATTCAGCCGAAGAGGTTGCAGAAAAAATGGTTTTAAAAGTTAAAAAAAAAAAAAGTTGGCCATGCCCACTCAGTCATATTAAACCCCCCCCCCCAAGCCATGCCCACAGAACCGGTAGTAACAAATTTTACATTTTACCACTGTAATCAGGCCCTTGTAACTTCCCTGGGGAGTTCGAAATTTTGTCAGGCTGGATGACAAGAATGTGGGGTGTTGGTTTTTTTTGGAAGCTACCTGTCTTTTCCTGAAAACAATCTCTAATGCGTCTTTTGGAGCCAAATGATAAAATAAAATATAAGACCAGGTCTTATTTCAGGGAAACACAGTATTTAGACACTATAGTTCTGTTCTCTTATATAAAACTTTGGAATCATCAGATAGCACAAAAGTCCAGTTCTTATTGATTTTTGGTATTATAATTGATACATTCTGAAAATCTGCAGCAGTAAGTGTGTGATGGTGATCCTTCTGTGGAAACAAAGATGTCATCTTACATAAACTTTAGAATCAGTCATCAGGAAAGGAACTATTGATTACTGACTGCATTACAAGAAGCTCTTTTTAGGCTTCCTTTGTGCTGTATCTTTCTCTAAATCTGGAGACCACAACTGTACCCAAGGACATATTAGCACTGGAACAAATCCAGGAACAAAAGAAAACTAATTTAATTTAATTTTAGAGAATTCTTTAAAAACATGATATTGCAAAATATGCTTTGAAAAAAAAATGGAAATGGTGAGACAGGATTATAATTCTACACAATTGCCTTCTCCAAACTGATGCTTTTTTGTGGGGGGACATTTCTGGGGGCTACCATCCCCCAAGATGGAAGATGCCTGGCTTGGAAAGGCTGCAATGCATTCTTAGTCTCCAGGATCACAGGAAAATGTTTCTGAGTAAATACAGGTTGTTGTCATTTAGTGACTGCCTTGTATGGGGACCATTCACAGTTCTAACAGTAATGAAGAAGTAACTTTGTAACCAGTCCTCACATTTATGACCTTTGCAGGTCCATAAAACAAAGAACTGGCTCATAGAATTGCCGAAAGTCAGACACGGCTGAATGGATAACATCAACATCGCTCAGATTCGGGAACATCTGGACTCTGACTGGGTAGATTCAGCGGGGAGGACAGAGGCAGGTCTTGTGAGTATTATCTGGGAAGAATTTGATTCTGTGATGCCCGAAGACGTGGACAGGATACTGGGCAGACTGAGCGCAGCCACATGTTTACTGGATCCGTGTCCCTCCTGGTTGGTGCTGGCTTCTCGGGAGGTTACACGAGGCTGGCTCCAGGGGATTATAAATGCTTCCTTGAGTGAGGGTGTCTTCCCTGCTGCCTTGAAAGAGGCGGTGGTGAGGCCTCTCCTCAAGAAACCTTCCCTGGACCCGGCAGTGTTGGCAAATTATCGTTGCAAAGGTTGTTGAGAGTGTGGTAGCGTGACAGCTCCCCCAGTACCTGGATGAATCGTCGTACCTGGATCCGTTCCAGTCGGGCTTCAGGCCTGGGTACAGCACGGAAACAGCATTGGTCGCGTTGGTTGATGATCTCTGGAGGGCTCGGGACAGGGGCTGTTCCTCTGTCCTGGTCCTATTAGACCTCTCAGCGGCTTTTGATACCATCGACCATGGTATCATACTGCACCGGCTAGAGGAGTTAGGGGTGGGGGGCACCGTCCTACGGTGGTTCTCCTCCTTTTTCTCTGATCGGTCGCAGTCTGTGTTGACAGGGGGGCAGAGGTCGACCCCGAGGCCCCTTGTATGTGGGGTGCCACAAGGGTCGGTCCTCTCGCCCCTTCTGTTCAATGTTTATGTGAAGCCGCTGGGTGAGATCATCCGTGGTTTCGCCGTGAAGTACCACCAGTACGCTGATGATACTCAGCTGTACATCTCCACCCCGGACCACCCCAATGATGCCCTTTAAGTGATGTCACGGTGCCTGGAGGCCGTGCGGATCTGGATGGGGAGAAACAGACTCAGGCTCAACCCATCCAAGACCGAGTGGCTGTGGTTTCTGACATCCCGATATAGTCAGTTGGTGCCATCACTGACTATTGGGGGTGAGTCACTGGCCCCCACGGAGAGGGTTCGCAACTTGGGTGTCCTCCTGGACTCACGGCTGTCTTTAGAAGAGCACATGACGGCCGTGGCCAGAGGGACTTTTTATCAGGTCCGCCTGATTCGCCAGTTGCGTCCCTTTCTGGATCGGGACTCGTTAAATACGGTCACTCATGCTCTCGTTACTTCCCGCTTGGACTACTGCAATTCTCTCTACATGGGGCTCCCCTTGAGGAGCACCCGGAGGCTCCAGCTGGTCCAGAATGCGGCCGCGCGGGTGGTTATGGGAGCGACGTGGCGCTCCCATGTGACCCCCCTCCTGCGCGAGCTGCACTGGCTTCCGGTGGTCTTCCGGGTGCGCTTCAAGGTTTTGGTTACCACCTTTAGAGCGCTCCATGGCATCGGGCCGGGGTATCTACGAGACCGCCTTCTGCTACCAATAGCCTCTCACCGACCAGTACGCTCCCATAGAGAGGGGCCGCTCAGGGTGCCGTCGGCCAAACAGTGTCGACTGGCGGCCCCCAGGGGAAGAGCCTTCTCTGTGGGGGTTATCTGCAGAGAAGCTTCCTAAGCATTATCTTTTTTAAACCCCAGCTGCAATACTGCACAGAGTTTGTTGCTGTTAGAGATCACAATATATCTGCTGAGTCATACTTAGGATTTAAGAAGTAAACCTGGTTTGAGACAGAGTCTCTTTCCCCAATTCTGCTATTTGAATGATGTCCTTTCAGTCTGAAATTCTAGGAATGAACTAAATCTGGTCATTGTACGTGCAAAAAGCATGAGTTCTAATGCTGTTCCAATGCCATACTCATGTCTTGATACAGATAGTCCTCAACTTACGACTACAATTGAGCCCAACATTTCTGCTGCTAAGTGAAACATTTGTTAAGTGAGTTTTGCCCCATTGTATGATCTTTCTTGCCACAATTGTTAAGTGAATCACTGCAGTTCTTAAATTAGTGTCATAGTTGTTAAGTGAATCTGGGTTCCGCATTGACTTTGCTCGTCCGAAGGTTACCAAAGGTGATCACATGACCCTGGGACACTGCAGCCATCCTAAGTATGAGTCAGTTGCCAAGCAACTGAATTTTGATCACATGACTATGAGGATACTGCAACGGTCGTAAGTGTGAAAATTCACACTTTTTTCAGAAGTCAGAAGTCACTGTTTTCAGGTGCCATTGTAACTGGCACCTGAACAATCAGGTCACTAATTGAACTGTTGTAAATCGAGGACTATCTGTACTGTGATTAGAAAGGGTTGTTGAAGAGACCGTACAACCTTTTCTCTAGAGATGGATAATTTGGTCTCTATTTCCATTCATATTGGATATTGGTAGCAAGACCACCATTGTTTCAGTTTAAGTAAATGTTCTCAAGAATTAGAATGAGAGTGTGCTGAAGGAGTAATACTTTGCATTTAGCTATTTTATAAATATCCTCATTCTGGTAGACTTGTCATTTGGTGCGTAATTTGCAGTTCACGATGTTTAATCTAAAAAGTATAAACTGTGAAGCTTATACTAAACGAATTACTATTTCCAACATTTATGCAATATATTATATTTAAACTCAGGATAATATGTTTACAAATTGACGCCTTAACACAGTAATACATATCAAATAATGATTTTAGCCCAAACCTCCTCAATTAAACATTTTGGTTTAAATAATATAATCAGCAGTAGAGTTGGTATTTTTAGTAAGTAGGAGGCAGATGAAAATGTCATATAGTAATTGAAGATTAGAAAAATGTTGCAAATGTTCCATGGATAATCAAAATTAGAGATGAACAGAAGTTTTTAATTGCATGTATTAATAGTGTAGTAGTGTCCTATATATATCGAAATATGTGCATCTTTTATTTCATTGCTGCTTCAATCAAACTGGTCTTTCAGTATGTTAAAACATTACAAAAGCTTAACAGAGACAGCAATGAGAACAAATATTTACACTTCGACCATTAAGGTTTTATTTAATGCTGTACCTGGAATTTCTGGAAGAATTTCCTCCCTGGTCCTTCTTCTCAGTCTTGTTTTGACTCATACTTCAAAAATTTTTAACTGAGGTTCTAGGCCCTTTGAAAAAGTTAATACAGTATATTCAGAAATATATACAGAACATTCTACAAATCAAATCAGCAAGATGCAAAAGCACAATGCCCATCAAAATCAAACATATGAAATTTGGTAAATGCATATCCACCACCCTGAAACTTCTCTGAATCTGAAGAAACTTTATGGGAGGAGTTTCCTTTAAATTCCTTTTCTTTAGGCCACTATGATAAAAAATTTAAAACACTACTTGTCTACCTCATAACTACAACGTGTACATGTGACAAAAAGTCATTTGCTTAGGGGTGTGGAAAAGTGAAAGCAATTTCCCACCAGATTAAATAAAAATGGTCTGGAATAGAAAAAGTGTTGTTATTATTGGCAGCACAGTCAGTTCACGTAAAGCACTACAGAAATGTTGAAAGAATTTAAACTAAAATGGGATTTACCTGGTCAGTCCCCGAATGAGAGCCCAGTGTATCTGAGCTTGATTCTGACAAAGCAATAACCGAAATAAGTCCAAAACCATAAAAAGATAAGAGTTTAATGAAGTTTAAAGAATGAAATGCAGGGAATAATAAGTAAGGAACAGTTGGTTATCTTGCATGGCTAATGAGACAGAGAAGAAAGAGAACGAAAAGTCAGTGAAGCAAAAGTAGAAAAATATATGGATCATCAACCAGAGAGGATGAGATGCAATTATAAGAGAAATATAAAGGAATTTTATGAAGGTATAAAGAATATAAAGGGTGAAGACTGATTACTAAGCAGGGCTGCTGGGATCTGAGACTAAAAATGATCATACAAGGAAGATAAGTGGTAGGGTGGCTGAAGTAGTTTTCGTGGGGCATTAAAACAACAACATCTAAAATTATGGGGATACTGAAACTTCAATACACATGGAAAGGGGATGTACAAGAGCCTATATCCAGGGAAATTATCCATAATGCAACTACTCAAAAAAGGAATAGCCAAGCATCCGGGACTGGTGGCTTTACATCAGTAGTGAAATTCAATTTTTTTTACTACCGGTTCTATGGGCGTGGCTTGGTGGGCATGGCAGGGGAAGGCTACTGCAAAATCTCCATTCCCACCCCACCGCAGGGGAAGGATACTGCAAAATCCCCATTCCCTCCCCACTCCTGGGAGAAGGATATTGCAAAATCTCCATTCCCACCCCACTCTGGGACCAGCCAGAGGTGGTATTTGCCAGTTCTCCAAACTGCTTAAAATTTCCGCTACTGGTTCTCCAGAACATGTCAGAACCTGCTGGATTTCACCACTGCTTTACATGAGAGTTACTTAATGATGAATATGTTCCTTTCCATCTCTCCCTCTGAAAAAAAAATCCTCATAATTTGAGACATCTGGAGTAATAACAATAGTATGGAAGAGTGGAGCCTAGTTTTCATTGACATTACTCCTAAGAAGGGTGAATAAATTTATTTAAGAATAAATACATTCTATCTAAATTATGAACAGTAATGCTCAGTTGCCAATAAAACTTCTGTCTTAGGAAAATGTTTACCTTGAAAAAAGCCTGGAAAAATCTTTCTGAGTAGAAAGCTCATTCAGATATGAATTATAACAGGAGAATTCTCCGCAAACATTTGGCTTTAGATGATGGTGTGAAATTTCTTTCTCTTCTTTCTTTTTTCTTTTTGGTCCAGGAGACAAAAATACATTTAAATACCCAAATATCCATCTAGAAAGAAATGGATTTAAGATGAGTGTATGGACTGATAACTATGATTAGAGAAATATGTGAACATATTTCATGGCTTGGGGTGAAAAAATTGTGGAACCAAAAAGTGGTTTTTCAAGAGGCAACTGGACTTTCCGGTTTTTCTTTGAAGATGTTTCATTTCTCATTCAAGATGCTTCTTCAGCTTTGAAGAAGCTCCTTGGATGAGAAGCGAAATGCCTTCAAAGAAAAAAAGAAAAGAAAAAGAAAATCCAACTGCCTCTTGGAAAATCACCTTTAGGACAACCATGACCTGGATGACTGAGAATCTCCATAGTCAAAAATTGTGGAACTTTATCCATGTGGCTAAGTATTGTTGAAGCCATAAGTGCAAAATAAATTTTATGCAGCTAATCTGTAAGTGGACTTTTTAAAACAACTGATGTGTTGATGTACAACGGGACCTTGTCAGGGAAAGGGAATTTGAATCTTTTGCTTTAATGTTACAAGTGTCTAGTCTCTGAAAGGGAAGGGAGAACCCATTGAGAAATTTTACAGTGCATATATGAGGGTGGGACACCTCAGCTGGGACCAAAATTTATTTTATTTATTTATTTATTTTATTTATTTATTTCATCAAGCATGTAATAGGTAACAGATATAAGTATAAACATAATTATGAATACATGAAATGGATACATACAAAAGGGAACATTAGGACAGGATGGTAGGCACGCTGGTGCGCTTATGCACGCCCCTTAGAGACCTCTTAGGAATGGGTGAGGTCAACAGTAGACAGTCTAAGGTTAACGTTTTTGGTGGTGGGGAAAGAAACAACAGAGTCAGGTAGTACGTTCCAGGCATTAATGACTCTGTTACTGAAGTCGTATTTTCTGCAATCAAGTTTAGCATGGTTTACCACAAGTTTGTATCTATTGTGTGCTCGTGTATTGTTGTGGTTGAAGCTGAAGTAGTCATTGACAGGTAGGACATTGTAGCAGATAATTTTATGTGCTACGCTTAGGTCAGACTGAAGACGGTGACATTCTAAATTGTCTAATCCCAAAATTTGAAGTCTGGTTGCATAAGGTATTCTGTTGTGAGCAGAGGAGTGGAGGACTCTTCTCGTGAAATATCTCTGGACTTGTTCAATTGTATTAATGTCTGATATGCAGTGCGGGTTCCAGGCAGATCAACTGTATTCAAGAATTGGTCTAGCAAAAGTTTTGTATGTCCTGGTTTGCAGTTCAATATTACCAGAGAAGAAGCTACGCAAGATTAAGTTAACAACTTTTAATGCTTTTTTAGCAATGTTGTTACAGTGAGCTCTGGTACTTACTGTAGATCAGTTGAGATGAGTACTCCAAGGTCCTTAACAGAGTGAGGGTCGTCTACAAGGTTGTATCCACCGAGCTTGTATTTAGTGTTTTGATTTTTTTTTTAAATTAAAAGTAAAGGATTAAAAAAATTGCTGATATTGAGGTTCTGAACTATATGGGTCCTTTTCATCTGTTATTTATTCAAAAGATAACACTGACACAATTGCAACTTCAGGACTGCTGTATTTAATTTAGCCCATAGGACATGGCGTTCCCACGTAACACCTCTCCTGCGCAAGCTGTACTGGCTCCCGGTGGTCTTCCGGGTGCGCTTCAAGGTTCTGGTTACCACCTTTAGAGCGCTCCATGGCTTAGGACCTGGCTATTTACGGGACCGCCTACTACCACAATCAACCTCCCACCGCTCTCATAGAGAGGGGCTCCTCCGGATGCCGTCGGCCAAACAGTGTCGACTGGCGGCCCCCAGGGGGAGGGCCTTCTCTTTGGGGGCACCTACTATCTGGAATGAGCTCCCCCCGGAGATACGTAGGATCCCGGACCTGCGCACTTTCCGCCGCGCTCTAAAGACCTTTCTATTTCAGCAAGCCGGCCTGGCCTGACCTTTCCCCCCTTTTGATTTTTAATTTTTTAATTTTTAAATTTAAATCAAAAATTTAAATTTGTTCTAAATTTTTGGGATGTTTTAAATTGTCTTGGGCTCAAATATTTAATTTGGTTTTAATTCTGCTCTTAACTTTTGTATCTATGTGTTTTATTTTGTGCCTGTTCACCACCCTGAGTCCTTCGGGAGTAGGGCGGTATATAAATTTGATCAAATAACAAATAAATAAAATCTCAATGGTTGCAAGAAAATTGCAGGAATGCTGAAGTTGGTAAACTACATACGTAAATTGCAGAATGCAGGAAATAGGATTCTTGGAGAAGCAGAACTGACAGGTAAATAGGGGACCAGATTTTAAAAAGAGGTAGGACATTTATCCCAGATTATTCTTTACCCAGGCCCAACCCCAGCAGGTCGTACTCAGGCAGTCCTTGTTTAGAAACCACAACTCAGACCACCAGCTGAATTATTAAGTGAAGCAAATATAAAGTGAAATTGTGAAGATACTTATGCTTTTATTTCAGATTTCCTTTGCTTTACAGACCTGAATAGGTCATAAATGTGAAGGTTGGTTGCAAAGTTACTTTTTTAAACCACTGTCATAACTGTGAATGGTCTCTGTCTGAGGACGTTGCTACCTGTAATGGGATAGGAGAGAAGAAGGAAAGAAAGGACGTTTATTTAGGGGAGGAACAGAAAGCCAGCTGATTAAGACATTTGAGACCCTAGCTGGGAGTGTGGCAAGAAGTAAAGAGCCAAAGCTGCATGGAAAGAAGTTCAGAATACCTCTGACAATTCAACCAATGGGGAGTGTCCCAGTGAGGAACTGGAGATGTTGTCTTTAGGAAAATTATTTGGCAAATTTGAGTGGAGTCGTTTACCGGTGGAAAGCCAAGAGGAAAAGTAGTTGAGGGAAGCAAACTCCAAAAGGAGGGAACATGAAAAAAAGAGAAAGAAATTGCTATATGAGACTTTTGTCAAGGCAAATTAGAATGAGCATGTTTTGAGGCACCGAATCTTAAAAACATATATATCTTTAGAAGCGTTGGTTGCTGAAGACGTTACTGTTGTAGCTCCTTTCACTTCCCTGTATGTTGTTTCCTAATGATCTAAATAAAATAAATTTTTAATTTTTTTTTTGCATAGGCAGAATAACCTTTGATTTACCGGATACCAAGATGTGGGGGAGAAAATGGTCCTTAGAGCTTTTGCTATTAATGGAAGATTTGGTAGCTGGCATGATGAAAATACATTTTGCACGGGCTGCGGAAATAAACAACTCTGGTTGGGAGCTCATTTTGGGGAATCATCCTTAAACTCAGGAGTGGCTTCTGGATTATAGCAGGGGATATATAAAAGACTTTGAAAATCAATGTACAATTTGGCAGGTGGATCTACATTATATTGAAAAAATATCAAAGTCCCTCTCAGGGGTATACACAAAATAGCTGTTTTATTAGTGACAGCTTAAGTTTATTTTGTATGCACGTGCAACAACGAGGTAAGAATTTCATACAATGCTGGAAGCAAAAAAAAAAGTGTTCTTTTGGAATACTTTTAGGAATCCTCTGTGTTAAAATATATTGGTTATTTTCCTTTAAAAAATAGGGACAAATCTTATTGGCTGGGACTGGGGTGGGTGCTAATGACCAATGGGACTCAGTTAGTGATGGCAACAGGGATTGCTAGGATTGCTGTTGCTAAGCAATGCAGTCATGTGATTTTAGACTTGTATAATCACATTGTTTAATGACAGAAATTATAGTTGCAGTTAACTGAAGGTGACCTGATAAGGAATGGCCAAAACATCCTCTATTGACATCCATGCAGTGGTGGGTTCCTCCTGGTTCTGCCCGGTTCCACCGAGCTGGTAGCGGTGATGATATGCCCCCCCCGCCCCTCTGCCCCCGCGTTATTTTTACTTCTGCGTTATTTTTACTTCCGCGTTATTTTTACTTCCGCGTTATTTTTACTTCCAGATTCCAATGGCTCCATGATTGCTGTCCAATTCATCTGCTATGCTTACTTTCTTCATCAACCCCTAAATATTTATTATATGAAAATAATTTAATAAATACTTCTTTAACTAATAGTGCAGTACTATAAATAATATAATAATAATGGATAGTTCCATCAACTCTTGGGGACAGGTTCATATTGGCTACTTTGGAGAACACTGTTCTAGACCAATACTTTGGCTGCTGCACAATTCATCTGAATCAATGATATTGCCCTGCACTACCATTTAGGAAAATACTTTTCTCATATTTTCCTAGATTTGGCTTCTTAATCTCAGTGATAACTACCTTTGCTAGTTGTATTTGCATAGCATGGGAGTTACAACATTTGCTACATACAGAGAATCATTGGTTTGAAATCAAACAATTTATTATTGTTTCCTCCTAAATTAACCATTTTTATGCTGGCTTTAAAAAAAAAAGGTTTTCCAGTGTACATTAGACCATTGTTTCCTTCTTTCCTTTTTTGTCCACAGTAGACACAGTGTTAAATCCTTTGCAACATTTATTTATCTTGACTTTTTGGGAACCAGAGTAAAATTATTCTACCTCTAGTGACAGCAAAAATGATGAAATAGTGCACCAGTGAACTTGTTAAAAAACAAAGCTGAAAAGTGCACAGCTCAGGGAAAGAAACATAATAATTAAAAAAAACATGTTTCTGTCAAGTTTGAACCACTGATCTTCTTTCTGCCAGACAAATGTTATTATTACTATTTCTGCAGTAGAAATTAGGCAGCTAATTCTGGGACGCTGTATGAAAGGAATTTTTATTATAAAGCTGTTTTATGTGTCTGCATACGTAGCTTCTCTGTATAAAAAGTCTGCATTCTGATGCTCTCATTCTGTGGGTACCACTACCTTTTTCATATAATCTGCTTAAGCCAATTTAAAGTCCAGCCAACATCAGCATGGGATAGGAGCACCTTCCTGGTCCTATGCAGAAATAAGGCAGTGGGTATTATTTAGTGGAAGTGTATTAAATTGAATCCTTTAGTGAGCATTTAGGTGGCAGAAATATTTAGACAAAGGTCATTCAGAGAGACAGAGAAATGCTTTCTGGTTGACCTTTGGTTTGAATGGGCAAACACAGCTGCTCATTTTTATAGCAGTCTTTCAAAGTGATAAAAAAAAAAAAAACCAGGAAGGATGATGGTCAGTTTTCAACTGTTCAGTGTATTCATAAAAACATTTTCTCTCATTTCCCTTACGAAATTGTATATACAATGCTTGAATGAATGATTAATATATGCAGATATATTACCTGTGCCTGGGATGTCTCCAAACTTGCTCACCTTTTAACTTATTGTTATTATATAAAAAACCTATGCTAACGTTAGTATAAACAAACTCACATTGAAACAAACAAAACGTTAAAAAGTTATGATATTTATGTACTTACTTAATTAAAGTAACCAAAATATATTTACAATCCCCAAGGCGTGTCACAACTTTTGAGCACCCCTAATGTTTGGACATTGAAAGCTGAACAATTTGACAAACCCTATTTATGGATATTTATTGCAAGTTTAGAACAAATGTATTCAAGGGAATTTACTCCCAGGTAAGTATGTATAGAATTAAGGTTGTATACGATCCCACTGTTTTCGTTGGAATGACTTCAAATATTATTTCTGTTATTCATTTGCCAATATATATCAGAAATAATTTCACTGCTGTCAAAAGCATTATCTTCATGTGGAGCAAGGGTATAAACCAAGAAATGAACCCATTTATTGTAACGAATTCAAATTCCATGCTTATTTGTTGCTATACTTTACAGTGATTGCTTGACCAGCTAGAGTTCTGACAAATATGAAAGTCCACTGCTTGAGAAATAGAGATTTGGCAACTAAACCATATTCCCATATTTACTGCATGTGCCTGATCCCTCTTTCTCGCTTGTTTTAATCACAGTCCTTTACTTCAGCCTTCCCCAACCTGGTGTTCATCAAAATGCTTAAAGCTTCAGTTGTCAATATAACTATTGGAGAGGATGAAGGCTGTGTGGTCCACAAATCTGGAGGAGGGAGGGGATTAAATTAAACTCTGCTTTAGCTGGAGATGCCAAAGACACAGGCATGACTGAACAAAGAAGAATCCATGGCAACAGGCAGCTTTACCAGTGTCCAGGCCCAGTGGGGAAGAGTAATGGAAATTAGAACTATAAATATATAACTCTAAAGGAGTGTTTCCTCAAGTTGCCTAAATGTGAGATGCCAGGGAGCTCTCTGTTGGAAATCTTTGCACGCTCAAAAATGAGAAACTGGAGCATAATTTACTAGTGCTCCTTGTCCCTTGTCCTTCATTTTGTTTTACCCTCAGGATTTCCGGTGAAAGATGCCAGTCGATTTTATGAGTTTAAAATGTTCCATTATAGCTATACACCTGCATCGTGGAAGTTAACCACAAAGCAAAAATATTCAATCCTTTAATAGTTGGCAGAAAAGGGAGGGGCTGAGCCAATTCTTGTACAAGAAATTATGCCTTTCTTACTTTTCTGTAAAACATCTGTAGGTAGAATAAGCTGCCAGACACTCTTTTCTAATAGGCTTGTCTTAATCTTTCCAGTGACTGGACACTCATGGGGAGAAACTCATGCACAACAACATATACAGTCAATCAGGAGTGGGTTCTACCAGTGGTGAAATCTAAAATTTGTTACTACCGGTTCTGTGGGCGTGGCTTGGTGTGTGTGTGTGTGGGGGTAATGTGACTGGGTGGGCATGGCCAATTTTTTTTTTTAACTTTTAAAACCATTTTTTCTACAACCTCTTCGGCAAAGAGGTTGTAAGAAAATGCTTTCAAAAGGCTCTGACAATCCCAGCTGAGTTGCCTGATCAGCAGGGACTTTTTTTCTTTTAAATGCCTCTGACGATCAGGCAACTCAGCCTAGATCGTCAGAGGCATTTTCTTTTAAATGCCTCTGATGATCAGGCAACTCAGCTTGGATCGTCAGAGGCATTTAAAAGAAAAAAAATCTCTGCCAATCAGGCAACTCAGCTTGGATCATCAAAGGCATTTAAAAGAAAAAAAGGGTTTTTTCTTTTAAAAGCCTTTGATGATCCCAGCTGAGCCGCGCGATCATCAGAGGCTTTTTTTTTTAACTTTTAAAAGGTTGTAGAAAAAATGCTTTTAAAAGTAAAAAAAAAAGCCTCTGATGATTGTGCAGCTCAGCTGGCGGGAGGGAGGGGGGGGGGCAGGAATTTCTGCTACCGGTTCTCCGAACCACCCACCTCCATCACTACCGGATCAGGCAATCTGGTCCAAACCAGGAGCATTTCACCCCTGGGTTCTACTTATCTTTACTACCGGTTCGCATCGTGCCCGCGCGTGCCCGCTCGCTTCGCTCACGTGCACACATGCTCTTCTGCGCATGTGCAGATCGCTTCTGATGACGTTCGGGTCAGTAGGCGGAGCCTCCTGCCAGTTTTACTACCGGTTCTATAGAATCGGTCCGAACAGGGGGCAACCCACCACTTCAGTCAATACAAAGAACAGAGGTAATTTTATTTAATTTATTTATTTGATTTGTATACCGCCCTACTCCCGAAGGACTCAGGGCAGTGAACAGCCAACAATAAAATACATAAATACACAAAATTTAAAAACCCGATAAAATCAAATTAAACTTTTTGGCCCAGACAAATTAAAATTAAAATACCCCAATAATTTAAAAACAGATTAAAATTTACATATTTAAAAAGGGAAGAGATCAGGCCAATAAACGAGTAAAAAGAAAACACATAAAATAATGTGAAACATTTCAAATATAAGCATTATAAAATCCTGCCTATTCTTCTGTGCTGTAGTTTAGATACTCTAATTTTACCCACATTTTCATTTTGAATAGTTGGCTCTGAATTTGATTTATTTACATTTTCCAATTTTGGTTAATATGAAAAGACTGCCAGTACTGTCATTGCTTTTGGAATGATTGAATCGAAGCTTATTTCATTTCTGTCGGGTTGTGAAAGCCAGCACATTTTACTAACCCTATTAAATATATAAGAAATATTACCTGTGCTCTGAGTTTTTTTTTAAACATTTCATAAGTACGCTGTTATCTTTTTGCCATCCAAATATTTAGAAATGAAGATCCATATGAGGAGGATGGATTAAAAGATAAGAATCTTTCCTGATTACCTGCAAGAATTTCCAGTGCTTACATGAATTCTTCCATAGATCATAGGCTTCATGTGAACTTGACATCTCTGAAATTATGCAGGTGAATTTTGGTGGCAAACTCTCAAAAAACATTTTTCTACCTGACCTTATTTGGGTAAAAACAACTACAACACAAAGAAGTCCAATGTGTAAGTCTTTTCATAATTCTAACTCTGCCAGTACCAGTATATTGATATCATCATATAACTGGCCGACTTGTTACATTTCTTGACTACCTTTCAAAATAATTTGAAACTGTAGTATTTTTAAATGGATCAGATTTCTTCTATAGAAGTATCATACCTAAATAGGAAATGCTTGAGAAGCCTATGGTCTGAGTAATATATATAGTGTGTGTGTGTGTGTGTGTGTGTGTGTGTGTGTGTGTGTATATATATATATATATATATATATATATATATATATATATATATATATATATATATATATATATATATATCATACATACATACATACATACAGTCAGGTCCAGAAATATTGGGACATCGATACAATTCTAACATCTTTGGCTCTATACACCACCACAATGGAGTTGGAATGAAACAAACACAATGTGCATTAACTGCAGACTGTCAGCTTTAATTTGAGGGTATGTACATCCAACTCAGGTGAACGGTGTAGGATTTACAGCAGTTTGTATATGTACCTCCCACTTGTTAAGGGACCAAAAGTAATGGGAAAATTGGCTTCTCAGCTGTTCCATGGCCAGGTGTGTGATATTCCCTCATTACCCCAATTACAATGTGCAGATAAAAGGCCCAGAGTTCATTTCAAGTGTGCTATTTGCATTTAGAATCTGTTGCTGTCAACTCTCAAGATGAGATCGAAAGAGCTGTCACTATCAGTGAAGCAAGCCATCATTAGGCTGAAGAAACAAAACAAACCCATCAGAGAGATAGCAAGAACATTAGGCGTGGCCAAAACAACTGTTTGAAACATTCTCAAAAAGAAGGAATGCACCGGTGAGTTCAGCAACACCAAAAGACCTGGGAGACCACGGAAAACAAGTGTGGTGGATGACCGAAGAATTCTTTCCCTGGTGAAGAAAACACCCTTCACAACAGTTGGCCAGATCAAGAACACTCTCCAGGAGGTAGGTGTATGTGTGTCGAAGTCAACAATCAAGAGAAGACTTCACCAGAGTGAATACAGAGGGTTCACCACAAGATGTAAACCATTGGTGAGCCTCAAAAACAGGAAGGCCAGATTAGAGTTTGCCAAACAACATCTAACAAAGCCTTCACAGTTCTGGAACAAGATCTTATGGACAGATGAGACCAAGATCAACTTGTACCAGAGTGATGGGAAGAGAAGAGTATGGAGAAGGAAAGGAATTGCTCATGATCCTAAGCATACCACCTCATCAGTGAAGCATGGTGGTGGTAGTGTCATGGCGTGGGCATGTATGGCTGCCAATGGAACTGGTTCTCTTGTATTTATTGATGATGTGACTGCTGACAAAAGCAGCAGGATGAATTCTGCAGTGTTTTGGGCAATATTATCTGCTCACATTCAGCCAAATGCTGCAGAACTCATTGGACGGCGCTTCACAGTGCAGATGGAGAATGACCAAAAGCATACTGCAAAAGCAACCAAAGAGTTTTTGAAGGGACAGAAGTGGGATGTTATGCAATGGCCAAGTCAATCACCTGACCTGAATCCCATTGAGCATGCATTTCACTTGCTGAAGACAAAACTGAAGGGAAAATGCCCCAAGAACAAGCAGGAACTGAAGACAGTTGCAGTAGAGGCCTGGCAGAGCATCACCAGGGATGAAACCCAGCGTCTGGTGATGTCTGTGCATTCCAGACTTCAGGCTGTGATTGACTGCAAAGGATTTGCAACCAAGTATTAAGAAGGGAAAGTTTGATTTATGATTATTATTCTGTCCCATTACTTTTGGTCCCTTAACAAGTGGGAGGCACATATGCAAACTGCTGTAAGTCCTACACCGTTCACCTGAGTTGGATATACATACCCTCAAATTAAAGCTGACAGTCTGCAGTTAACGCACATTGTGTTTGCTTCATTCCAACTCCATTGTCGTGGTGTATAGAGCCAAAGATGTTAGAATTGTGTCGATGTCCCAATATTTCTGGACCTGACTGTATGTATGTATGTATGTATGTATGTATGTATGTATGTATGTATATATATATATATATGTAGGTCTTTGGTTATTCGGGTCTTCTCCCACGTAAAATTGGAAGTGTCTTGGCGACGTTTCGACGAAGTCTCATTCGTCATCTTCAGGCTGGTTTTCTCGGCTTCGTGCTTCCAGGAGCAATGTGAGATCGCAGCTGTCTCTTCCTTTTAACTGCTAGTGGGGGTGTGAGCTGATTGGGTGGGAACTTGGATGTGTTCTGATTGGGTGGAGGTGTGTTCTGATTGGTTAGGGGCTTGGCTGTGCTCTGATTGGATGGGGGGTTGGTTGTGCTCTGATTGGGTGGAGGTGTGTTCTGTTTGGGTGGGGGCTTGGTTGTGCTCAGCTTAGTCTGAGTTGCAGGGGGATTTGAGCTGGTGAGCTGCGTTGTTGTTGTTTGGCTTCGTGTTTGTGGCCGTGCGAGCTCTTCATGGTGGGTGTCAGTCTGCTTCATGTATGGATTGGAGGGGTTTAAAGTGGCTAATGATGCAGCTGCACATCAGAGCACAACCAACCCCCCAACGCCATGGTGGTTATGAACACATCTGACTACCAAACCAAATTAACCAACCTACTCCAAGACCCCACATACAAACCCCTAAACACAGATCCCACCACCTACCTGGAAAAAACCACTAGATCCAAAATAAAAGCCTCCCCCATCAGCGAAGAGATCCAGCAAAGAATCATTCCCAGAGAGAAATCATCCAGATGCCCTAAGCTCTATGGTCTCCCCAAGATACACAAAGAAGGAACCCCACTTAGTCAGCTCCATAGGCTCACCTCTACAAAACCTAGCCAAATTTCTTGCCAAACAACTACAGCCCTATGCAGAATCCATCAACTCACATGTAAAAAACTCATTCGAGTTCATAGAGATCATAAAGAAACAAAACTTACAGCCCAGCGACCTACTTGTGAGCTTTGATGTAATATCCACCCAAGTGCCAATCAAAGAAGCCCTGACAGCTATCCAAAACAAATATAACCCCCCAAAGCACATTCTAGATCTGGCCAACCACTGCCTATCCAACACATACTTCATCTATAATGGACAAAAATACAAACAAATAGAAGGAGCACCCATGGGATCACCCCTCTCACCTGTCATTGCTATCCTCTACATGGAACACTTTGAAACCCAAGCTCTAGAAAAATCTGATCACAAACCCAAACTCTGGCTCAGATACGTAGATGACACCTTCATAATCTGGCCACATGGGAAAGAAAAACTGGACAACTTCCTCACACATCTCAACAACCTACACCCCAAAATACAGTTTACCATGGAAACAGAAGTGAACAACCAACTTCCCTTCCTGGATGTCTTAGTCTACAGGAAATCCAATGGCTCCCTAGGACACACCATCTACCAGAAGAAAACACACACAAACCGCTATCTGCACGCACTCTCACACCACCACCCAGCACAGATCAACTCCGTAGCCAAGACACTCATCTCCAGAACAAAACACTTAGCTGACGAACAACACCTAAAAACCGAACTACACACTCTCACTAACGTATTAACATCCAATGGATTCCAAAGAAATAAGATTACCAACCTAATCCAAAAAGAAACCCCCACTAAAATCCAAGACAGACAACAAGAAAACGGCAAAGCCCTCCTCCCATACATAAAAGGCACCACAGATAGAATCAGCAAGATCCTCCACAAACACAAGATCAAGACAGCATTCTGCACAAACCAAAAAATATCCACCATCCTAAGAAACCCCAAAGACAAAATTGAGTTAGAAAATCAAGGAGTATATGAAATCCCATGCACCGCCTGCCCCACCACATACATCGGACAAACCAACAGAAGAATAAGTGCACGCATTGAAGAACACAAGAACTCAGTCAAAAAAGAGGAACCAACTTCTTCCCTGGTCCAACATCTCAAAGCCACAGGACATGATATTGACTTTAAAAAGACCAGAACTATCGCCAAAACCAAACACTTTAACAACAGAATAATCAGAGAAGCCATCGAGATAGAAAAACGTCCACACAGCATGAATAAACGAGATGATACCTCCCGCCTACCAGCCATTTGGAAACCCGCCCTTATTGACAAACGAGTCCCTAACACAAAGAATGACACCAGACCCACACTCACGAGAGCCATACAGGATGTCACCACCACACATCCACGCAGAAAGCAGACTCAAACCCACACTGAGGATGAGGCACGACCGCGGACCAGAAGCCAGACCACAGCTGCATCATTAGCCCCTTCAAACCCCTCCAATCCATACATGAAGCAGACTGACACCCACCATAAAGAGATAGCACGGCCACGAACATGAAGCCAAACAACAGCAACACAGCTCACCAGCTCAAATCCCCCTGCTACTCAGACTAACCCGAGCACAACCAAGCCCCCACCTAAACAGAACACACACCCATCCAATCAGAGCACAGCCAACCCCCCATCCAATCAGAGCACAGCCCAACCCCCAACCAATCAGAACACACCTCCACCCAATCAGAACATAGCCAAGCTCCCACCCAATCAGTTCACACCCCCACTGGCAGTTAAAAGGAAGAAAGCTGCGATCACACACATTGCTCCTAGAAGCACGAAGCTGAAGACACCAGCCTGAAGATGACGAATGAGACTTCGTCGAAACGTTGCCAAGAAACCTCCAATTTTACGCGGGAGAAAACCCGAATAACCAAAGACCTAACTATATACACACACACACACACACACACACACACACAGACACACACACACACATATACACACACACACACATATGTATATGTATATGTATATGTATATGTATATGTATATGTATATGTATATGTATAATTCCAAATATTGAATGAATGACTGACTGACTGACTGACTGACTGACTGACTGACTGACTGAATGAATGAAAAATTCAAAAGGCAGAGGGATGTTTGTGCTGGTCAGATCCCCAAAGAATGAATATAGTTTTCCCAGTTTGGAAATCCATGTTAAGAAACAAAGAGAAAAAAAAAATCGATTACACCAAATTTTGGCACTATATTACCAAATCTAGGCTGCACTGTAGCTTCTGGGAGTCACAAGAAAAAGTTTGGGGGAGCATATGGATTGCAAACAATGGATGCCTATCTTTGACGTATTAGCTGAAAATAACAGTATGTTGATCAAGGTTTGTTTCAAAGCCAGAGTACATTTTTATGTGATAAACACTAAACTGCATGAGCAAATGAAATATGCAAATTAGATGAATATAGATATGATATCAAAAAGATAGTCTCGACTCTAGAGCTAAAAAGTGAAGGCATAAAGATATAGGAATAACTTTCCTATAGAATTACAATGTTTAAGAGCTTATTTTATTTAAAAAATAGGTAAATAAAACGGGATATGTCTGAGTCCTACAACATCTTATATTTTCAATCACAGTCTTGCAATTTTGGTTTCTTTTATGGGCAAAGTGAATATCTTAAGCCACTGCAACACATAAGGCACTAATCAATGTTGCACATTGATTAGCTGTAAACCCCCCACTCCCCGCCATTGCAAACTTCCCAGGGGACAGAAATTGGCTTTACCATATTAATGTGAATTTGTTTGTTAAATTTATATTCTATCTTTCTTTAGGGTCTCGAGGCAGCTTATATAGTACTTCTTCATTGATTTTTTTTCCATAACAATTTTCTTTTGGACTAGATTGGACTGTGAGGCAATAACTGACCTAAAGTCACCTGTGGAGTTTCTGTGGTTGAGAGGGTGCCTTTGACTGGGGTCTTCTCAGGGGTGGGCTTCAAAAATTTTAGCAAGGAGTTCTCTTCCCGGTTGCTTGGTGGGTGTGGCCGTGGTAGGTGTGGTCTAGTTGTCCTCCTGCACCACAGGGGGTGGTGTTTTTGCCCTCCCTGGGCTCTGGACTCTTTCCTTGAGCCTCCGGGAGGGTGAAAATGGTTTCCCCAGGTTCTGGAGGCCCTCTGAAGGCTGGAAATGGGCCAGTTTCCGGCCTTCCTGAACTTCCAGTAGGCCTGTTTTTTGCCCTCCCCGAGCCTCAGCACATGCCCTGCACTTACCTGCATCCAAAACAAGCCATGTGGGGACTTCTGGGAGGGGCTGAGTGGGGTGGGGTGGGCTAGCCAGGAGTGGGATGTGTGAGTTCTCCGAACTGCACAGAAGCTTAGCTATAGGTTCTCCTGAACCCTTGCAAATCCTCAGCAGTCTAGCCCGGGTCTTCTCATCTTTAGTCCAACACATTTTCCACTACAGCAGGTGGGCTTTCAGTCATCATATAACTAGTCATACCTTACAGCTCTGAGGAGGCCAAAACAAATACAGTATCACTACTCACTGCAAAAAGATAGTTCTTTCTCACTTCAATCAGTTGTTTCTTCTCATCTCTGACTTTTCAAATAATTTCTGTCCCTATTTTCCCACATTGTTGAGACATTTCTGTTTTTTTTTGTTTTTTTTTTAGGGAAAGCTTTAATTACTTGGTCTTTCACTCTCTGTTCTGCATGTACTAAAGAAACCATGGAATAAAACTATCTCAAAAATTAAACCTAGTTTTGGCAAGACATTTGTCTAGATTAATCACAAAATGAGATTGCAAAAATGATTTCCATTCTACAAAAAAGGTAGTATGGAAGTGACCCAGAAAACACTCTAATTTCCCTGGCTTACTGGACTAATGTAAGGCACTTTGTATTTGGCAGGTCCTCAGCTATTTTTCTTGTTGTGTGGCCACAGCGGTGACCCAACATTTTCTCTTCTGCATCTTCCTGGATACATCATCCCCATTCACCAAATGGGTCTAGGACAGCTCATTGTGGCTAATTCACTGTGGCCATCTTGACACAGCCAACTTGCTGCTGCCAACTCACTATTGGGGCCAACTCACCATGGGCCAATTCACTGCAAGACAACTTAACATGAGATAACTCTACTCTAGACGTATTCCTATCTTAATATTCTTAGTAATATTATTATTAGTAGTAGAAATAATAATAGTGTTATAGTTATCTTGCACCAAGTTTTTCCATGGTGGATTGACCTGCAGCAAGTTGGCTGTGGCGAGTTGTCACATTCTGTCACCAAATTGACGGCCTATTGTATGGAATACAATAGATTATTTGCTATCCTGATTTCCATCTCTGTTCTGCTACTTTATATACTATATTTTTCGGATTATAAGATGCACATTAGCTTTAGAAGAGGAAAACAAGAAAAAAAAAATCTGCCTCTGCCTCCCAGCAATTTACCTCCTTGCAGCAAACAGTAAACAGCCTGGTCAGCTTCAGCACAGCCTGATTTAGCACGAGCAGTTGATGGGCAGTTCGATCGGTCTCCCAGAATACTGCCCATCAGGTGTTCCAGGCTGTGAGGATTGCCACTGCCTATCGTCGCTGCCTATCGCCACCTCTGTGCATCCCATTTCTGGCCTCTGCGTGTCCCATTTTCAGCCTCCGCGCGTCCCATTTTTGGCCTCCACATGTCCTGTTTTCAGCCCGTTCCAGGAGGCGGGGATTGCCGTTGCCACCTATCACTGCCAATCGCCGCTGATGGGCGGTATTCCAGGAGGCTGATCCAACCACCAATCACCTGCTAGTGCTAAATCAGGCTGTGCTGAAGCTGACCAGGCTGTTTGCTGTTTGCTGCAAGGAGGCAAATTGTTGAGAGGCAGAGGCCGAAGGATGGGGACTGGTGGATGGGCGGGGCTTCGGCAACATTTGCTCTATAAAATGCACAGATGTTTCCACCCACTTTTTTTGGGGGGGGGAGTGTGTCTTATAGACTGAAAAATACGGTACATAAAAGGGTAAAGTGTAGAAGAAACAAAGATTTGGGATTACCTATCCTAATGATCCTCAGTGCTGTTTCCAGTGGCTCTGGGAAGGTATCCTATTGATATTCAGATAGAAGCAGATAATCTGGATTGCCACTATTATGTCTTTGCCTTTTTTGTCTCTCGCCTAGAATTCTGATTTCTCTGACTATGCTTTTATCTGACTTTTGTCTTATTTTTGCCTGTTGGCTGTTTTTGATGTCTGCTGATGTTTAATAAACATACTCCAAGCTATATTTATTTCTCCCTGAAAAACCGTGCTTGGATCTGAATATAGAAATTGATTGGAAGCATGCTAAGTGAACACTAAACTGAGAATCAGCCTCTGTAATTTTCCAACCCAAAATACATTGCAGACAAAGAAGTTAGTCATCAACATGCTGCATGTTTTGGATAATATCACTTTAAACCATTTCTTTTAACCTAACAAAGAATAGTGGGTGACCCAGACTCTGTACTGAGGGACACGTGACATGGAGTTTGTAATATTGTTAACTAACAGTTACTTTGTACTTTAATTTGACTCATTTTTCTCTCTTTTAAAATGATGATAAGGCCTTATCAAACCATTACAGACTGGAATGTAGGAAAACTTTTTATCCTATTGCTGTATGGATTGATTAATAGCCTCTAACATTCCTAAACTGAAAAGATAAATTATACAGTAGAAGGGATGGCTGGAGAATATCTCATGATAAGAAAAAGTTTGTTAATGCTAATTGGTATCTGGTTTGTCTCTTCGTGAACTCCAGACAACCTTTTCCTCATTAATATCTTAAATTTTACGCCCCTTCTAATGTCAGGCCTCCTTTAAATGGACATACATGTAACATGTT
Organism: Pantherophis guttatus; assembly: GCF_059756535.1. NCBI lineage: Eukaryota > Metazoa > Chordata > Lepidosauria > Squamata > Colubridae > Pantherophis > Pantherophis guttatus. The sequence continues at coordinate 159,422,300 of NC_142063.1, forward strand.
TGACTACATGTAGCTGATTTACTATGAAAATGAGGCAGGGGTGAAATCCAGCAGGTTCTGACAGGTTCTGGAGAACCGGTAGCGGAAATTTTGAGAAGTTTGGAGAACCGGCAAATACCACCGCTGGCCACGCCCACAGAACCGGTAGTGAAATAATTTGGATTTCACCACTGCAATGAGGGGTTACTTTTAACCTGTCCAATCAACTTTTCTCTTGCATTTTCTTTGCTGTGTTGGCTAATAAAATTGAATGTAAGCTAAGGATCTGGTTTCCCATCTTTTAATGAGAGGAATCTCTTTTGTCTGAGTACTCTAATAAATTGGTAATTAAATGATCTTCCTGTCTCGGTCTGTCTCACTGGAAAATAGGCATGCTGAGGCACAAGCCTGAAAAAGGCATATTTGGCCTTCAGTACTGAGCCATGGAGTTTGCTCTTGGTTCCCTCTCAGTATCACATGACCTAATTGTGTGACACTCGGGCAAGCTCTCCAATCTGATCTGTTTGCTCATTTCTCTTATTTGGTTGCTCAGCTGCTCTGATTCATTTGTTTGGCCTTTTCTTAAGTCAGGACTCGCAGGGACTTTGCCTTATTAAAAAACCCCACACGCTATAAGAACTAGTTTGTCCAGCTGTACTTCAATTAAGTCCCCAGCTTGTTGTTCTCATCTCCCAACCTGTCATAATTCTGCTCTCTTCCTTTCCATGCCGTTGCTTCTTTCATTTTCCTCCTGAGTCTTGCCTCCCTGATGTGATTTGCATTATTAGTCATCTTGTCATGAGAAGCCATTTCCTACTTCTCCACAAATGCTACTGTGAACATTTTCTTCACGGACTACTACAGAGCTGAGCCTTTTGTAGTTCTGGTGAAAGATGGTGATGATTCTTAGCATGCAATCTTGCTTGAAATTAACTCTGATAAACAAATAACTGGACACTGCTATTTGAGTGTTATTTTGTATAGAGCCGTGATGGCGAACTTATGTCATGCGTGCCACAGGTGGCATGTGGAGCAATATGTGCAGGCACGTGAGCTGTTGCCCTAGCTCAGCTCCAGCGTGCATGCGCGCACCAGCCAGCTGATTTCTGGCTGCCCCTCCCCTCCCAGGAGTCTCCACAGACTCTGGGAGGGCATTTTTGGCCTCCAAATGGTCTTCTGGGGTGGTGGGGAGGCCATTTTCGCCCTCCCCAGGCTCCAAGAAAGCCTCTGGAGCCTGAGGAGGGCAAACAATGGGCCTACCGGGCCCACTGGAAGTCAGGAAATGGGCCATTTCCAGCCTCCAGAGGCTTTAGTGAGGCCTGCTAGGCCCAAAACAGAGCATGCGCGTGCGTGTGTGCATGCACGGGGGGGGCACAGGGGGCATTGAATTGTGATTGTGGGCACATGCACACATGACCCCCCCACACTCCCCCCTGCTTTTGTCACGCAACGGCAAAAAGGTTAGCCATAACTGGTATAGAGAGACGAGTGTCATTTCTGAGGGACAACAAACATAGGATCTCTTTTTCCCTCCCAAAGCACTCTCTGCTGGTTAATGACCGCAATAAAGTTATTTGATTTGAAACAACATAATATTCCTTGAGTTATGATTGTAATGGAGCCTACCCATCACAGTTGTAATTCACAAAGCGGGTCAATCTTGTGACCGACCCAATTTCACCATCTTTTTTGTGACGGTTGTTAAGTAAATCCACAGTAGTGAAGTGAACCAATGGTCTTTAGCAGATGGTGTGGTCATTAAGCAAAACAATGGTCTGCTACGGGCATGGTTTGGCTGAAAACTGGAAATAAATGCCAGTTTTCTGCAAAGCCGTTGTAAAATGTAGTCATATCACCATGGGGTGCTGCAAATTTCCCTAAAGATGGCCCAGTTGCAGAGGGTCTGAAGCGGTTGTGTGACTTTGGGGAAGGCGACTCTTGGAACTTCAAGTCTGTGTAGTAAGTACCCCCAGGCAGGTTCATTGGAACTTTGAATAGTTGCTAAACAACTGGTTGTAAGTTGAGGACTACCTTTAATTGCTTCAGATAAACAGCCTTTTGTGATGTTTCAAAAACCTTCAAAATCTGCTTGGTTCAAGACAGGAGAGGAACAGCTTTTCTCGGCATGGAGGCTTTTCCTATGGTGGATCTCTGCATGTTCATCCAATGGTAGTAGGTTTTGGCTAAAGCAGAGGTGATCAGCACTGAAAGTCTTAAAATGACAGGTTCCTATTTTCTATAATACTGTTGACATCGCATAGGTCTGCGTCTCCAGCTTTTGGGACCTAGGCACATTTGAGAGCCTCTTAGGCATCTAGTAGTTTGGGGAATAAGAGAACGGTCTGCGCGAGCCTGCACTTTTGTGACAATAGCCTTTTTGTGCTGTTGCCCTTTCGATAATGCATATGATGTCAGAATGCACATACAAAAAGGGTGGAGCTTGTGGCATGACTCTGCTCTTGCCATTTGACCTTCTTCATCACATCTAAGAGTTGGAAGGGACCTTGGAGGTCTTCCAGTCCAAATCCCTGCTCAGGCAGAAAACCCTATAGATATCTGTGGGAGAGAGAGGTCTTGTCCGTACTCAAAATGGCTCTCATGCTGATAAGTCCCCAAATTCTCATCCCAGGGGACAATTTAAACAGTGGCACTACATTTACCACAAAAGATGCCTTGCTGAGAAAGCCAAATAGGGATGATACTAGCTCTTTTTAAACTATATTTTGTTGCCAGACTTCATGTCCCCAATATTTCACAGGTGAAACAAGAATAGTCAATATTCTTGATGCTTCTGTTCAAGGATTGGTTTTTTCCAACTGCACATTAGAGTAAAATTCTTCCTTCGGTTAAGCTGCATTAATTTACTTGTTACCAGGCTGTGTCTTGATCAGTTTCCTTTTTTGGAAATGTAAATTTAATGGGATGTTGATGGTTACAATAGATCTGGCTTTATGTCTAATGTAATAGTGCTGTTCAAATACACTGAGCCTTTGGACATTAGGGAGATTATAAACTTCAGAGCTGAATAAGAATTTTCCCAGCCCCAATCCACCATTCTTAAACTACTACATTCTACCTTTAAAATAAGATTTTTCTCATGGAAAGCTTACTCTTCTGAACACGGTCTATGCATTTGTACAGTTAAAGAGATCAGTCTGTAGAATTATGTTAATGATCTCCACTTTCTCCACTGTTTTGATAGCTGTTCTTCCCATGCCCTTCCATTAAACTAGAGATCTTCTTTCCATTTCTTTTTCTTTAAAGAGCTAAGTTTGTTGGAAGTAATTGATAATCCAGCATCTCAGGGGTGTGGGGGAATAGCACTGGAACTCTGTTATTGAGTTAAATTTACCTCATGTGTTTGATGATGGCCTGTAGGCCTTGTTCTGTTGAGAATATCGGAAATCATTGACGACAACCTACAGGATGGAAGTGAAAGAGCTGAGCCAATCAGATGAGAGAATGTGGATTTAACAAATTCAATACAAAGTATTTCAGATGGTTTAAAAAGTTTGCCTGTTTTAGGGGAACAAAACTTTTCTGCCTTTACTCTAAATCAGTAACAAGGGAACACATTTTAGGGGAAAGAATCTCATGTAGGTGGTTGAGGTTTGTCTTCTTCTTCTTCTTCTTCTTCTTCTTCTTCTTCTTCTTCTTCTTCTTCTTCTTCTTCTTCTTCTTCTTCTTCTTCTTCTTCTTCTTCTTCTCCTCCTCCTCCTCCTCCTCCTCCTCCTCCTCCTCCTCCTCTTCCTCCTCCTCCTCTTCCTCCTCCTCCTCCTCCCCCCTCCTCCTCTTCCTCTTCTTCCTCGTCTTCCTTTTAGACAGTCTTGACTTCTGCCTAGAGAAGTCCCTGCAATTTTCATGACAATATTTTTTGGAAGTGGTCTGCTCTTGCATTCTTCCTAGGGCTGAAAAAGACCACAACAGACTCAATGTCACTAATCTTTGTCAGGACTACAACCCACAGCCTCTTGATTTTTAGCCTGATTCCTTTAAGCATACAACACAGTGGCTGTCTATGGTGTCAGTTGTTTTTTTTTAATGACTTATTTATTCAACTGGTGACCACATAGATAGATTTTCTCCAAGAGGATCCCTCTCTAACCTGTTCTTTCATGCCACTTGACCATGCATTCATCACATCTGTAACTGGGTTCATCCACCTTGCTGCTGGTCATCCTTTTCTTCTCTTTCCTTCTACCTTTCCCAGCATCAGGGAAGATGAGAGCTGGGTCTTCCCATAATGTGTCTGAAGTAAGATAATTTGAGCTGATCATTTGAGCCTCAAGTGAGAACTTTGTGTTGATTTGTTCAGGTGATCCATCCATTTGTTTTCTTGACTGTTCACTATATTCTCAGCAGTCTTCTCTAAAACCAAAGTTCAAAAGCATCAATACTGTTTCTATTCTGCTTTTTTGAAGTCCAATGTTGCTTCCATAGAGAGTAAAGGGGCGCATAATTCTGCTATGGCTTACACGATACTGATCTTTGTAGGCACAGACATCTGAATATCTTTTCTTTTTCTTTTTTTTAAAAATTGTAATTTTATTATAACACATATACAGTATAACATTCACATAACATACAACATATAGATATATTATCATTTTTAAGCATTGTTTCAACATAGTTTTTTATTACTTTATCTTTTTTCCCCTATGTCTTCATTACATTCCTTTTCTCCCCCCATCCTTCTTTTTTTTCTCTCCTCCCCCCTATAGAGATCTATATATTTTAATTATATCTTTAACACTATACATTTCTACATTCTTGTTATATACATTTTTATTCCACTCCATACAATTGTTGTATATATATATTGTAGTTATAATCTTCTCTCCTAATAATCATTATTCTTTATTTCTAATCTTAAACCATTTATACCATTTATTTCATATTCTGTAATAGTCTGACTCTTCTTTTTCTTTAATTTCTTTTGTTAATCTGTCCATCTCAGCACATTCTAAAATCTTATCTATCTATTCTTCCTCATTTGGAGTTCTTTCCTGTTTCCAATTTTTTGCATATACTATTTGTGCTGCTGTTAAAATGTGTAGCATCAAATATTTTATTTCTTTGGAATATGGTCTTGTAAAAATTCCTAACAAAAATGTTTCTGGTTTCCTTTCTATTTGTTGGTCTGTTATTTGTTCTATCCATTTCTTGATGTTTGTCCAAAATTTTCTGAATATCTTTTCAAAAGACCTCATGGTTGCTTGACCAAATGCTAGTCTGAAGTGCATTTCCTGACTGCTTGTTCCTTTACCGTTGATGTTTGATCCTAAAATGCCAAAGCTATCTATCACTTTGATGTCTTCATTGTCTATTCTATAGCTGATTGTCATTACTTTGGTCTTTTTTATAGAGGCGGTCCTTGACTTACTATAGTTCACTTATGACTGTTTGAAGATACAACAGCAATGAAAAAAGTGACTTATGACCATTTTTCACACTTATGACCTTTGCAGCATCCCCAGGGTCATGAAATTTATATTTGGATGCTTGACAACTGACTCATGTTTATGATGGTTCCCTTTTGCGACCTTCTGACAAGCAAAGTCAACAGCGAAGCCAGATTCACTTAACAACCATGTTACTAACATAACAACTGCAAGGATTCACTTAACAAATGGGGCAAGAAAAGTTGTAAAATGAGGCAAAATCCAACTTAACAAATTTCTCACTTAGCAACATAAAGTTTGAGCTCAGTTGAGGGCTGCCTGTATTTAATTTTAGTCTCATTTTTTTAAATTGTGCTCTTTGATTTTTAGTACTAGGGTTTCAAGATCCTTTGTATTTTCAGCTATCAGCATAGTGCAGTTTATTGATTTTGCTTTCTTCAGTTTTTAAAACCATGGTCATCTTCCAGTCCAGCTTTGATATAAATTCTACACATATATTGAATAAATAATGGGAGTCTTATTAAACTCTGTTGACAATCTGGAGCTAATCTGCTTCACCATGTTCTGTCTGGACTGTGGCTTTCTGACTAGTACCCTTGTTTCCCTGAAAATAAGACCCTGTCTTATAATTTTTTGCCACCAAAAAAGGCACCAGGTCTTCTTTTTTGGGGTGGAGGGGGTGGAGTCATCCATTGACTCACCTTACTTGTGTGTATCGCCCCCAGCCTCCTTTTCGCTGTCAGAGGCCTTCAGGAACTTCTTTGGCTGGCAAGGCCAGCAAGGCTTTCCTGAAGGCCTCTGCAGCCAATAACAGAACTCTGGATCGATCCGGAGCTCTGTTATTGGCTGCAGAGGCCTTCAGGAAGCCTTGCTGGCTGTAGAAGAAATGGACCAAGGTGTGCAAGCCCTGGCTATAACTGTCTGAAGGTAAGTAGTAGGGCAACTCCACCCTCCCCATCCCCACCCTAGCTTAATTTTTACCAGTCCACCCTGGAGTGGGTGGGATCTTAATTAGGGCTTATTTTGGGGGTAGGGCTTATATTGGGCACACATGTAAAAATCAAGCTTACTTTTGGAGTAGGTTGTATTTTCGGAGAAACATATATTTTTCATGAGGACAATGAGATATTCTGGGATTCTCATTTTTCTGAGCACTTTCCATAGCTTGACACGATAGATATAATCAAATCCTTTTTAAAAAGTAATTGATGGAAGCACATACTATTTTTTTTTCAGTATTCTTTGGTTTTTTCAGCGTGCATCAACAATAATGTCTCATGTTCCTTTGCCTTTTCTAAAGCCACCTTGAACATCTGGCATCTCTTTTTCCATGTAGAGATCTAATCTGCATCAGATAATCCAAAAGCATTAGTTTGCTAGCATGTGAAATTAAGGATATTGTATCATAGTTTGCACACTCTGTTAATTCTCTGTATTTTTCTTTGGAATGTAGATTGACCTCTTTCAACTGATTGGCTACTGTGTCATTCTTCAGTTTTTCTGGCATAACTTGGTTAGAACCCTGACTGTTTTTTCTTCTGTTGTTTGCCATATTTCAGCGAGTATTCCAAGAGTTCTCTGACTTAGTAATAATTGGGGTGCTGATCTAATTTCATTTTCTACTACTAAACTTCTTGTAAGTAAGGGATATCTTCTAAGGTATCTTGAATGCTGGCACTTCTACTGTCCAGTGTTTCAGCATGCTCCTTCCATCTTCTTTTGGTCTCTTTTGAATTCATTACTATCTGTCCATTGGTATCTTTTAGTATACCAATTCAAGGATGCAACTTCCTTCTGAGTTCAGAGATTTTTTTAAAAAGACTGTCCTTGTTTTTCCATGTTTGTTTCCACTTTCAGTGTCTTTACAGATGTTCTAATATTGTTTCTTTTTCTCTTCCAACAGCTCTCTGAAACTCTTTGCAAAGTTCCTTTCTAAGATGTTTCTCTTTCTTGGCTTCTGTTTTCTTGGCAATTTTCATTTTTTTTGGACATCCAGCTTGCTTGCTTTTGTTCTTTATTTTTGGCAGTCCCTTTTCACACTCATCCTTAATGGTATCTTTAAGTTCATTTCATAATTCCTCTGGTTCTCTATCAATGAGGTTTAGGACTTCAGCGTGATTCCTGATGTTCTCCTTGAAAATGGTGGGTATATCTTGAAAGAAATATCATAGAAACCGAGTAGCTTTCTTCCTCTTTAATTTAACCTGGAGCTTATATAGGAGCAGTTCATGATCTGTCATGCACCTGGCCATGCCTTTGATGCTACAATTGAGCACTTTCATCTTCTTTTAGCAATAATGTAGTCATGATAATATATGATTTTCATATACTCCATCTGGTGATGCCCATGTATAGAAATGACGTTTTGGTTGTTTGAATTTAGCTATGAAGAAATCACTGGCGTGGCAGAAATTAATGCCAGTCTCCTTCTCCATTTTGGCTTCCTAAGCCGTACAATTCAGCTTTATTTTCCTCTTTCACATTTCCAAGTTTGGCATTCCAGTCACCATTCACAAGCAGCACATCTTGCTTGCATGTTCTGTCAATTTCAAATTGAACTTGATCATAGAAATCATCAACCTCTTCTTCTGCATCAGTGGTTGGAGCATGAACCTGAATGATTGTCATATTAAAAGCTTGTCCACAAAGTCTAATTGATATTATTTGGTCATTGATTGCATTGTAGACAATTTCTGTTCTTGCTTTACCCTTCCTAAGTATAAAAGCAACACTGTTTCTTTTTTGTTTTTCATGAACATGAAAATGTCCAATCCGTTTGTCTCAATTCACTGATGCCTAAGATGCCAATTTGTAGTCATTTCATTTAATCTTTGACTGTGTTAAGGTTTCTTGCATTCATACCTCTTATATTCCAGATTCCTACTGTAATTCTGTCTTTACAATTTTGGATTTTCTTTTCCTGTATGGTCCCAAAGATTTTAATCTAGCTACATCATAAATACAATTAGTAGTCTGAAAGATCCTCAGCTCTTCCTCAGTAGCATTTTGGGTACCATCTGACCTGAATGGCCAATCATCTGGTGCTATATTGTCAATTATATGTATTTTTAAAAATCCATGTGGTTCTCTTTATAAAAATACAGAAGTGGTTTACCATAGCCTTCTCCTGAGCAGTATTAATGAATGCCTTTGGCATTGTCACTACAGTGATCATCGGCCTCCAGCATCTTCCTGTATTGTTACTGGCCAATGTAGGTACCTCCTTTCATTAGCTGGGCAACTGAGATGATCTTCATGCTAAGTTACTGTAGTTTGTTCCATTTGCCTTAACGTAGCTTGTAAAGTACTATTCCTGGCTTAGCATGATGTGTGAACATAGCCAGCTCTGGCTCAGTCAATGATTAGTTGAGTAATTAAGCAAATCATCAAAATGAAGTAAATCATCAATGGAACTTCTGAGTCAACCGAGTTTGACCCCATGACATGTTTCCCTTTCCCTAATCACATGGCTGTATACTTTGATAATTTCCAGTGCAGTGTTTCAAGATAATGTTGCCATGGAAGAGGCTTGCTCTTGTGAGGGGTTGGCTGAATTTGCAACTCACAGAGGCCAGGCTGCATCACAAATTTTCAAGTAAAGCAAAGCAAATCTCTGATGGGCTTTGAAATGTTCCTTAAGGGCAGCTCCAGATGTTTATGAGGCTTGATTTTCTTTTGTGGCAAACAAACTGCAAAGCACTTGTATGCCTTGCTAAATCATAACTAACCAACTGCATGTTTTGTTATACTTTCACCTCTGAGTCAGAACAAATACATTCCTTTAATTTTTTTTAAATTCAATTGACTTACAGGGTTGTCTTCAGAAATCTCCTGTTCAAGTGCTGTTGAATTTGACAGTAATACCATATTTACCTACTTTTATGCCAGAGTTTATCCTCTGTTGTGTAACATCCAGCAATTCAAGAGCAAATCTTTGATTATGCAGTAGTTTCAGAGAATTCATGCCTGGCAAAGACATGGTAACAAGGTCAGCCAATGTATAGGCATAGCAACTAAGTTAGCCAATGAGGACTGTTTGGAAACTGAAACTAGAATGAGCCTGGGCATGGCTCTGTATTAAGTTCTGAGCTCTGAAGCTGCAAACTAGTCTGTCTGCTGAATTGAAACTGAAACTCATCTCTGCTGTTCTCTCCTCTGCTTGTGTTTTTTTTGCCTGTAACTCTCTACCATGTTGGAAGAATCTGCCGCTGGTATTGTATGTGTTATTATGTATATAAAGAGAAGTTAATGAATCCTGCTGAATCAGTTATCTGTGTGTGCTTTCTGGATGTGATTTCTGCAACAAACTCTGACAAGTAGTATTTGTCTCTCTCCTTTCTCCTGCGTTGTGCCTCTTCTGAAACTGGTTCTAGAGATGGTTTACCCATTGTTGGTGATTCTTTTATATATTCTTGAATAGCTTTGGGCAGCTCAAAATAAACCTTACAAATCATAAAGTCAGCAGAAGAAAGGAACTCAGAAAGGCCTGGAAAGAAAGGTTCATATTTTTAGTCTCTGTAAGAAGGAAGGGGGTTCCCAATCTTTAAAACAAGGGTGGCTTAAGCCCCAGTTTTGTGGCCCCAAAAAATATACTATTCAAATTTGATGATGAAATACAAATGTCCAATGGGGCGATTTCTGACTTTACAAAAATTTGATTAATGTGATCCACCTATTTTCCCATACCATATTTCAATGGGCTGGCATAAATTCAGGCTCTTCTATCACCTGGGCTGTGTACAACCAACACAGTGTAGTTTATATCTTGTTCTAGGTATCTGATTCAGTTTACAGTCTAATGAGTCCTATCTTACCATTGATTCCAATAGCTTAATGAAAAATGGGCTGGAAAATTTGGCTGCATCTTGTTCACGATATCAGTATGACATTATGGTACTTAAAGGCCATGTGGAACCAGAAACATAAAGAAAAAAAGTATGTCCCAGTGTGAAAAAAAATTATCTATCTACAAGGACACCCTGGGAATATTACCTGCAACTTTTTGCCTGAATGGTCATAGAACTGATCCTCTAAAACTGGGCTACTGTGCCCAGTACAAAATTCTATTTAATATAATAATTGAAAAAAGGTTATTTGATTTCTTTTTTCTTTTAAAACTTAGTGTAAAGTTGCTTGGCAGAACATTTCCTGATTTTATCCATCTGAAACTGACTGGTTAGAAGAGGCTATTAAGATTAAAAAGATATAGCTGCTTAATCATTTCTCCAACATAGTGAACATGGAACTTGGGTTCATAAACCCAAGTAGATCTTAGTTAATATACAATGCCAGTTCAAATCTATTAGGCAATGCAACCTTCCAATTTAGTCAATCAGGCACTGTCCAGAATGAATAGTGATCAATACCATTGTTAATATTATGATTGATTAATTAAATGGGGCTGATCTTGAAGACCATTCAGAAACTTCAACTGATCCGTGCAGGCTGTGCAAGAATGAGGTGTGCTTTCGTGTGGTCTCTGGAAGTTGCACAAGAGAGCTGTGCTCTTGAGCAACCTCCAGATCCTTTGAAAATGGTGTGAGCATGGGGCATCCTTTCATGCAGTTTCGCAAGGCTGCAGAACAGCATTCTCTGAAGTTGCTTCAAGAACAAAGACCTTGTGCAATATGGAGCATTCTTGGGTAGGCTGCTGAGGCCTTTCAACAGAAAAGAGCACCACCTGAAGGTAAGCAGTATATGGTAGATCCTGGGGACATGAGGGGCAATTGTGTCTCATATTCCTTTGGGAAGGGTGCAGGACAACCTTTTTGAGTGACGGTGGTGGCACCAGGATTGAAATTGATGACCATGCCAAGTGCCTAGATAGGGAGATAGAGAATTGTTTCTTTTGTTTAGTGTGTGTGTGTGTGTGTGTGTGTGTGTGTGTGTGTGACACACCAGCAAAGTCAAATTGGGCATTTTTTCAAATTTTTAACACACCAAGCCAAATGTTTCACAATTATTGCATTAGAGTTTTGATACCGTATTGCTATGTAACACTGTTGCTGCAGGAGCTGCGCTGGTTATCAGTATGTTTTCAAGAGGAATTCAAGGTACTGGTTATTATTTATAAAGGCTTCAGATCCTGGATATCTTCAAGTTGTGAGAAAGTGTTGAAAAAAAAATCCAGGGACAAGGAGACAAGGTGATTGGTTTATCTCCTAAATGAGTACATTTATGTGGGATGTGGAAAGTTAGCATTTCCAGATGACTCCACCTTAATTAGCTCCCTGCAAGCGAGAAAGTACATCCAAAGCAACACATGCCATTTCTGTTGTGGTCTAATTAAAACCCTGAAGTAATCAAAGCTCCCCCTCCGCCCAGTATTATTGCTGTTATCATCTTTAGGCTCAGAAATCAAGTGGAGTAGAAACTAACACCATTTAATTTTTGTCACTCTAGCATATTAGCAGAAACATGACGACTCTTATAATGCTATAGAGAACTAATAAATGCCATGCACAAACTGGAAGTGGCATTAGAATATCAATGCTTCTATTTTAAAAAATGAAGCCCTTTTCACTATCTGGGACTTATTTATTTTTCAAGGAAGAATGAAACAAGCAACAGCATCAGCCTAGAACAAAACCGCTAGCATAAATGATTGCTTCATTTCCCTGCTCTTGACATTATATAATGCTTTAAAATTCATCAGGCAGCAACACCACTAATAGGAAACATTATGAGCCTGTTGTTATCTGGCGATGTAACTATTGGCTAACTCTGGCGTGAACTCTCCCCTGACTTCAGTCCCCTGCCTGGAAGGAAGACATTTTTCCATTTGTCTACTTGAGAAAGAACAATTGGGCTAGAATAGGGATTGACAAAGTAAAGCCTTGGGGTCACAGACAGCCTTTTTATGGGCATCTCACAGCAAGTGTTGCAAATTGGTGACACATTTTCCCTTCGGCCTGGTTCAGGGAACACACAAAATCTCAAATGTAAAGCCCTAAAACTGGCTTTAGTTTTAAAATGGAATTATTCAAAAATACCAGAAGCCCCCTGCTCCTCCAATACTCTGCTCCATTCACTATCTGATATAGCCTCACCCACATAACATCGTCACGCCATTCACTGAGGCTCTTGCTCTCCCATAAAGTGGCATTTATGGGGAAAGAGTCTCACAGTTAGAAGGCAGAAGCATAAGGCCCGATGGCTAAGCAGGACAGCTTTTTACTCCAATGGGAGGTGATGGGGTGTGTGTGTAGGAGAAATGGCATGGATTGCATCATGAAAAGTCAATAGAAGAATAACAGATGTGGGTCAGCCATAGAATCCTTTACAACAGCTGCCAGAAAACATGCTGATTGTCACAAAGACTGAGTAGCCTAATTGTCAGCTTTGTTTCACAATGGTTACAGCAAAGGAAAGGCTGTTCAAGCAATGGCAGAGGGAAAGGAGAGGAAAGAAAAGAAAAGAAAGAAGAAGCGAGGAGATTATTGGCTCAAGGGCAAATGGGACAAGCTGCATGACACCTCAAGATCTCTTGTTGGCTAAATGAGATCCCTTCTTGGCATTGAAGGCTGCAGGTAACTTCTGTCAATGGGCTGACTGTCCAGAAGAGGGCTGGGCAATTAATTTTTCCACATGCGAAGCTGGGACTGTTGTAGAAGTCTGAACCAATAGAGCCACTGCTGCAGCTGCAGGCCAGAGAGGACAGATGTAGGCCAGATGTGGCCTGCAGGCCATAGAATGGCTTTGTGGATGTTTTTCTGATCTCATGATGGGCATCTGGAAGTGAAGAAAGAAGGATTTTTCTTTGAAAAAAGAAAATTGCCATTGGTTGTACTGTAGAAGAAAGAAGATTATTCCTTTGCTACATCTACAATCTTTCCCTATTCACAAAGATAGAATATCTTCCAAAATACTTACAGCGCCCATAAAGTACGTGTATGTGTTTATATCTGGTAACTTTGAGAGTGGTGAATTTTAATATTTTTCATTGAAATACAAGGTGATTTAAGAATCTTCTTTTGTGCGACAAACAACAGCGACATTATTAACAGTCCCAGGTTTGGAGATAAGATGAATATTGTTCCTGATTTTAGAAATGGCTTCCATTCGCCTCCCTTCCTGTTTATAAAAACAACTGTGCTGAATACTTGGATGTAACACTCATGCTATCTATTTGCATTTCTTACAATGAACATTAATATAAACATCACAATGCTGAACTGTTTAATAAAGGCATTTTAGCCCACGTACAAAACAAGCTAAGTCATTTCAGGTGCTCACAAATAGAATTTATGGTCAGTGATGGACGGTATGCTGTAGTACTACTTCTCCACCCTGACCTCTTCATAATGATGGTGAAGAAGGGAAGGTAACCCTCTGTCGATGGGGACTCCAATCAGCAAGATTCCCATCTTCATGGAGGATTGACATGACATTCGGGTGAATACAATCTCATCCTCACTATAATCCTTCCCCATAAGAACAGGAAAATTGTGGATTCTAGGCCAGAACACAACTTCCACAAATTTTTATTTCAGTGCACAGTAGGTAAGAACTTTCTGGGCTTGTTTCAACCTTCTTAAGGACTTAAACATCACAGCCAAATGTATATGGAGTCATACAAAATTATTTTCCCCCAAATTCTAATAATCTGAGCTCTTTTGTTTTCCAGAAATATTGGCACTTGCATATAAATAAATTGTCACAAGGGGTTTATTGTGAACCTTTAATTACAACAAACCACAACTATATTCCATAATTCAATAGTATACTTGCCACAGCTGCCTTCGAGCCTAAGAAGAAAGCTTTTGTTTGCAGATTTATGTCATCCTTCCAACTATCATGAAACATTCTAGCGTTACGATTTAAGCATGCATTTTCTTTCAATTACACGCCAAGGAACAGTTGTTTTCAAAGAACATAGCGAAGAATTGCTGCCCTTAATCCAGCCAGAATTAAGGGTAATGCTGTAAACATAAAGTCTCCTTCGAGTTGAGTTTGTGCCCATGCCTTAGGGATTACATGCACATGTTACTAAGATTTATAGATTTGAAGCTTTTTGCAACAATATAGAAGCTTGTCTTATTGACTATCGTCTACCGGCATGCAGCCCAAGGGTAAGAAAGAAGAAGACTGCTCAATAAATAAGTTTGACTCCTGTTGATTGGGAAGTACTCTTTAAAAAAAATCCTTACGATTTATTAAAATCACTTGAAGCTGCTACATATAATGACACTATATAATTGGAAGGTACCATTTAAACCATTGAACCCAACCTACTGATTGGTGCAGGAAGCCACATTAAAGCATTGTGGGTAGATTAGATTTATTAGGTAAATATATAGTTCAGTCTCTGCTTGAAGGCATCTAGAGAAGGTGAATCCCACTCTGTCCATTTCTCTTTCCAGGATGAATGATGTAAAATCAAGAAAAGCCAGGTCTGTGCCTGCCTGCAGGCCTGCAATCTAAAAGATACAGTGGAAAATCACGGGTTGTTTGGAAACAAGGAGGGAAAACAACACAAGGATCAGTATTCATTACTGCAGTCATTTTAATTGGTATTTGGAATGGAAACAGAGAACCAGTTTGGCATAGTGGTTAAGGCACTAAGATTGAAAATGGGAGATCATGAGTTCATTCCCAAAGTCCTGCCAAGAGAACTGCAGGGACTAGTCCAGCTTACTAAGAGCCAAAGGTATATGTCTGGGCATGCCTGCTTAGATACACACGTGTGTGTGCACACACACACACACACACACACACAACAACTTCAGGAGGGGAGGAGACAAACCAATTGCTTCCTCAGCCAGGCCTTCTTCTCTATGGCAGGAATCAGTGCACTGAAATATTTTCTGCAAGGCCTCCTTTGGATGGAATTGTCTCTAGCAGCTCTTGAGATCTTTTTAATTTAAAAAGAGCCGTGGTGGCACAGTGGTTAGAATGCAGTACTACAGGCTACTTCTGCTGACTGCTGGCTGCCTGCAATCTGGTGGATCAAATTTTACCAGGCTCAAGGTTGACTCAATGTTCCATCCTTCTGAGGTGGGTAAAATGAAGACCCAGATTGTTGGGGGCAATAGGCTGACTCTGTAAACCGCTTAGAGAAGGCTGTAAAGCACTGCGAAGTGCTATTGCTAATTCACCTTTCCATAAAGTCTTTTGAAAGGATACTTATACATGCCATTCTCTGATCTGGACAAAATGCAAATTAGCCTTTTAAGATTCCAATGTTCTGATTTTACGAAAGCAACTAAGTTGGTCTGGATAAGGATAACTGTAAAATGAATCAGGACATCGAAAAGCAAGTGGTTTTTCTCAGGCTCTGGATTTTGTGCATAGCATTGATTGAACCAGGATGAAATCTTCCCTCCCTTAAGGTTTCCTCTGCTCTTTTGCAAAGGGAGGAAAAAAAACCCTAGCTCCTCAAACAGTCCAATACTGAACAGATTTAAAAGAGGTCATATTATTTGGAGCGAATCCCTCCCAGGTATCTTGATGCAGATGTTTTTTTGGGTTATTTTGGATAAAAGCTGGGAAACAGAAAATGCTCTCAAATGGAAATATCGTCTATCAAGAAAAGCAGCTGTCACTGGTGGATACTCTTAATATGGTCAAGAACTTCCAATTTATGGGGCATCTGGCTTAGCGCTGTGATTGAAGTATGAACCATTCTTGAAAAACCATTCTTTGAAGCCTAGCAATTTTCCTCTGACAGTGAGAAGGGATGCTATACAGGATTGTGTATTATAAAACTTAATAGAACTGAGGCCCTAGATGCAACCAAAGTGTCACAGAGGTGGCCTCTTGGTGCAAAAGCACCATATTCTTTGCTATTAGAAAATGTGAACATCTTTGCCAACATATGGGGAGCGAGGGGCACATGACACAGACTTTGTAATTTGTTAGGAAACATGGTTAGTTTGTATTTTA
Source organism: Pantherophis guttatus (assembly GCF_059756535.1). Lineage (NCBI taxonomy): Eukaryota > Metazoa > Chordata > Lepidosauria > Squamata > Colubridae > Pantherophis > Pantherophis guttatus. The sequence goes on from NC_142063.1 coordinate 159,438,565, forward strand.
CTTTGTATTTTAAACATAGTTACTTCGTATTTTAGTTTGAATTATTTTTTTCTCTTTTGAAATGCTGTCCAGGCTCATTAGAGACTGGGATATAGGAATAGCTTTTTAACATGACTAAATTGAAAAGATAAACAGGATGGAGACTATCTCCAGATAAGAAAAGTTTGTTAGTACAAATTGGGGTCTGATTTATCTCTTTCACGAACTCTAAACAATCTTTTTCATTACAATTTACTCCCTTTCTGACATCAGACCTCATTTTAATAGACATGTGTGATGCAAATATGTAACATGTTTAACTATATATGTAACTGATTTCCTATGGAAAGAGGAGGTTACTTTTATCCTGTCCAATCAATTTTCCTCTTGCACTTTTCTTTGTTATGTTAACTCTTTGAATGAGAAGAATCCCTTTTGTCTGAATCATATATATATATATATATATATATATATATATATATAAGATTCCTTCCCAGCAGACAAGGGAAACGCCTCGGTGGTTATGAACACATCTGACTACCAAACCAAATTAACCAACCTACTCCAAGACTTCACATACAAACCCCTAAACACAGATCCCACCACCTACCTGGAAAAAAAACACTAGATCCAAAATAAAAGCCTCCCCCATCAGCAAAGAGATCCAGCAAAGAATCGTTCCCAGAGAGAAATCATCCAGATGCCCAAAACTCTATGGTCTCCCCAAGATACACAAAGAAGGAACCCCACTTCAACCCATAGTCAGCTCCATAGGCTCACCTCTACAAAACCTAGCCAAATTTCTTGCCAAACAACTACAGCCCTATGCAGAATCCATTCACCTCATGTAAAAAACTCATTCCAGTTCATAGAGATCATAAAGAAACAAAACGACAAAACGACCCAGCGACCTACTTGTGAGCTTCGATGTCATATCCCTCTTCACCCAAGTGCCAATCAAAGAAGCCTTGACAGCTATCCAAAACAAATATAACCCCCTCAAGCACATCCTAGATCTGACCAACCACTGCCTATCCAACACTTACTTCATCTATAATGGAGAAAAATACAAACAAATAGAAGGAGTACCCATGGGATCACCTCTCTCACCTGTCATTGCAAACCTCTACATGGAACACTTTGAAACCCAAGCTCTAGAAAAATCGGATCACAAACCCAAACTCTGGCTCAGATACGTAGACAACACCTTCATAATCTGGCCACACGGGAAAGAAAAACTAGACAACTTCCTCACACATCTCAACAGCCTACACCCCAAAATACAGTTCACCATGGAAACAGAAGCTAACAACCAACTTCCCTTCCTGGATGTCTTAGTCTACAAAAAATTCAATGGCTCACTAGGACACACCATTTACCAGAAGAAAACACACACAAACCGCTATCTGCATGCACTCTCACACCACCACCCAGCACAGATCAACTCCGTAGCCAAGACACTCATCTCCAGAACAAAATGCTTAGCTGACGAACAACACCTAAAAACTGAACTACACACTCTCACTAACGTACTAACATCCAATGGATTCCAAAGAAATAAAATTACCAACCTAATCCAAAAAGAAACCCCCACTAAAATCCAAGACAGAGAACAAGAAAACGTCAAAGCCCTCCTCCCATACATAAAAGGCACCACAGACAGAATCAGCAAGATCCTCCACAAACACAACATCAAGACAGCATTCTGCACAAACCGAAAAATATCCACCATCCTAAGAAACCCCAAAGACAAAATTGAGGTGTATATGAAAATCAAGGTGTATATGAAATTCCATGCACCGCCTGCCCCACCACATATATCGGACAAACCAACAGAAGAATAAGTGCACGCATTGAAGAACACAAGAACTCAGTCAGAAAAGAGGAACCAACTTCTTCCCTGGTTCAACACCTCAAAGCCACAGGACATGATATTGACTTTAAAAAGACCAGAACTATCACCAAAACTGAACACTTTAACAACAGAATAATCAGAGAAGCCATCGAGATAGAAAAACGCCCACACAGCATGAATAAACAAGATGATACCTCCCGCCTACCAGCCATTTGGAAACCCACCCTCATTGACAAACGAGTCCCTAACACAAAGAATGACACCAGACCCACACTCACAAAAACCACACAGGATGTCACCACCATACATCCACGCAAAAAGCAAACCCATACCGATGAAGCACGGCCACAAACCAGAAGCCAGACCACAGCTGCATCATTAGCCACTTTAAATCCCTCCAATCCATACATGAAGCAAACTGACACCCACCATGAAGATGTGGCACGACCACGAACGTGAAGCCAAACAACAGCAATGCAGCTCACCAGCTCAAATCCCCTACAACTCAGACTAAAATGAGCACAACCAAGCCCCCACCTAAACAGAACACACACCCAGCCAATCAGAGCACAGCCAACCCCCCAGCCAATCAGAGCACAGCCAAACCCCCAACCAATCAGAACACACCTCCACCCAATCAGAACACAGCCATGCTCCCACCCAATCAGTTCACACCCCCACTAGCAGTTAAAAGGAAGAAACAGCTGCGATCTCACATTGCTCCTAGAAGCACGAAGCCGAAAACACCAGCCTGAAGATGACGAATGAGATTTCGTCGAAACGTCGCTAAGACACTTCCAATTTTACGTGGGAGAAAACCTGAGCACAACTCTGGAACACCTCGAGCAATTTCAACCAAACTTGGTACACAGATGACTTACTCTCTGAAAAGAAATATTGTGGGGGTAAGACACCCCTAACTTCCCTCGGGGTGTATGTTCTGTTAAGGTACAGCCTATTGTACCTTAAAGTGGATTCTACTGGACTGCCTTAAAATGGCTTCTACTGTACAGCACAGTAGAGTTGCCATGGTAACGGCTTCACAGTACTCCACAGGAGGGTTCCCTCTGGTAAAGAGGAAAATTCAACATTAGAAATTATATTTGGTCTGGACATTTTCAACAAGGCTTTGATTATTCTTGAGGACAAATGTATGGCCATGAACAATAAAACATTACTACAACTCGGCCTGCCTGCACCACTACAAGATCAACACGACATATTTCACACAGGTTACATATGAGAAAAGAACTATAACGTCTAACAACTTAGTGCATATATCGCGGACAAGAAGCTACTGCTAAATCAAGATCAGAAAAAAGCATACCAAATGATCATGGATCAGCTAGCAAAACAACAAGGTGGTATCATTTTACTTGACGCTTCTGGGGGCACAGGGAAAACATTTTTAACTAATTTAATTCTTGCTGAAATCAGGGCTCAGGGTGAAGTTGCTCTCCTTGTCTAATACAGGATTGGGATAAATAAATACCTGGGCAATGCCGGTTTATCAGCTAGTATTCTGATAAATTGTAATAAGTGATCTTCCTGTCTCATTCTGCCTCATTGGAAAATAGGCATGCCAAGGCACGAGCCTGAAAGAGCTATAGTTGTCCTTCAGAAGGAATAAAGTCAGGAATTTAAAGCCAACATACTTGTGGTTCAATTATCTTCTCAAGGAATCACTCTGCTGGTCTGAGGTGAGGTAAGGAGAGAGAGAATTGCAGCATTCTGCCCTTTGGCCTGCCTGGTGTAACTTGATCCATCATAATTTTGGGAGAAAAACATGGAAAGAATAATAAGCATTAAACATATGTGCACTAGTTGTGAGGACATCTGTATATGGGGTGGACTGGCAATGTTTTACTTGCCAGAGAATGGATGACCACAACTCTACATGGCTCAGGGCCAGGCTATCTTCGAGACCGCCTTCTACCGCATAGCTCCCAATGACCGGTAAGATCCCACAGAGTCGGTCTCCTCCGGGTCCCATCAGCTAAACATTGTCGGCTGGCGGGCCCACGGGGGAGGGCCTTCTCTGTGGCTGCCCCGGCTCTCTGGAACCAACTACCCCCTGAGGTTCGGACTGCCCCCACCCTACTGGCCTTCTGCAAAGCGGTGAAGACCTGGCTCTTCTGGCAGACCTGGAGCCATTGATCTTGCTACGGTGATCTTGCGAGACCCAGCCACGAATTGGAGTGTATAGGTTTTAATGTTTTTTTAAACTTTTTTATGGGATATTGTTTGCATTGTTTTATTCTTTGTTGTTAGCTGCCCAGAGTCCCTCAGGAGTTGGGCAGCATAAAAATGCGACTAATAAATAAATAAATAAATAAATAAACCAAATACACTACCCCTTTTTAATATGTATCAACATAGAGTAAAAGGGATGGGACTTTTGGTTATGTAGTCATGGTCACCATCTTTATTTTTTTGACCCCACATTTAGGTGCTCCTGCTGAATGCATGTGGTGCAACATGTTAAGTTAAATAAAAACTCTCTGGGATGAGTAGAATCAGAGGAAGCCCCATCTCATACTGAGGAACTGCATTTCTGCTTTCAGTTAGGTCTCCACTAGTTTTTCTCTGAGCTCTGCTTTTCTGATGTCTAAATTGGTTGGAAGTTGCAGCCAGTTGCAACGGTTATGAAGCTGAACCACAGACCTTGTTTGCAGGTAAGATAATTAGTCCTCTAAATCAGTACTGTCTAAGAAGAACTATATGGTTGGAACTGTGTTTAATTCCTGAAGATAAAGTAGTGAATGGCTGAGTTTTTGATCCATATGGTTGTATTGATTTGTGCAAGAGTTATTATGGCAGAGGATGGGGAGACATCTTTAAGCCCAATTCTTAAAGTCCCAGACAAATAATACAATTTAGACCCACTTAACTGTAGCTTTCAGTTTGAGATTAAAAAAAAAAAGCCTCAGGGAACCATTATTATCAATACAAATTGGTTAAAATTATTTTTAAAAATAATAATTTAACACTTGATTATTTTCATATGAGAGTCCACGTTATCAGTGGTTCCAAAATTGCTCTGTAACAGTCCTGCTAGATTCAGGTATCAGATTTGCTAATATCTTATTACTCCCTTTAATTTCTATTTATTTGATGTTGTGGGTTGGTGCTCGGAGACGCTTGTGGAGGTTAAATCTTTCTGATAACTAATTAAAAGGCTCAGGTGATGGAACAAATGCTACCTCTGCTTGAGACTCCAGAGAACTACTATCAGAATAAAGAATCCAAGGTTTGGATGTGATAACTACAGTATCTCCCTTGGCATACAACACTTGGCAAAAGAAAAACAGCTCATTTTTCCAAGATTCCCAAGATTTTTTGATTTAAGTTTGCGCTACGATTTTATCATGCTTTATCATATTTTACTGCATCAATTGCAAAACCGATTGAATAAGTAAATCAAAGAACAGTGAACTCCCTTAGCAACATAAATAGGAGCAATTCTTCTGTAGCCTACGTTCCCCTTGCAAAGGGTTAGGGATCAACAGATAACCTCAACTCAAAAGTCTTCAGGGATTTATTTGTGGACAGATATATTGAATGGAAGAATGGGAAAACAGGTTTCTTTGAAGCAGCAGATCAAACTCACGATTGCTATTAGAACCCTGTGAGCGGTGTTCATGGGAGAATGGATTAATTCTGAGCGAAATTCGTTACATGAAAAGATTAGCTCCTTTTCAATTATTTGGGAAGAAGAAACAGAGACTAGCTTCATATGCTGCACAACTTGTTTAATTATAGTTTATTGAATCAATCAAAACGTGCTGAGTTCCCACAATGCGCTGAACTATCATCCTTGGTTTGGGTTTACACATTGTACTGAACTATAAAGTGGATTTGGGAAGTGTGATGTGAGCCTGAAACAGAGAATTGTTTCTCCTCCAAATGATTGTTAAAGAATAACTGAATAAAATAAAAACTGCTTAATAATTTACTTTCAGAATAGTCTGAGCAGGAGATTGTATGGGGTTTGTCTAATTATAAACAACAACATAGATTGGATGGCCAAGCGCAATATAATCTAGACCACTATAAATCAATTTGCTAAGAAATGCAGTTGTTTCTTGGGGGGGGGCAGAGTATTGAATTTGTTTCTTTTTAGGGTAGCATACACCTCTCTTATTTATTTACCCAGACTTTTATGCCATTTCAATCTGACCAACTCTAAGGGCTAATCCTCATTACCTCATTATGGCTCATTTAATTTTGACTGAAGATGTATTCTCACAGCAGAAGCTCCATCTCAGAATCAGCAGCTGCCGATTCAGATAGAGGCTGATCACAGTGATCTAGGAGGAAAGACAGTTTTCTTATCGGAGAGTTAAACAAGCAATAATAGCAATAGCACTTAGATTTATATGCCGCTTTACAGTGCAGCCTTCTCTAAGCATTTTACAGAGTCAGCATATTGCCCCCCAACAATGTGGGTCCTCATTTTACCCACCTCAGAAGGATGGAAGGCTGAGTCAACCTTCAGCCTGATGAGATTCGATCTGCCAAATTACAGGCAGCCAGCAGTCAGCAGAAGTATCCTATCCTAAAATCTCCTATAGCAGGAGTTTCCAAACTTGGCAACTTTTAGACTTGTGGACTTCAACTCCCAGAATTCATTAGCCAGAATAAGGGAATTGAAGTCCACAAGACTTAAAGTTACCAAGTTTGGAAACCTATAAGAACATTCTACTTTGCATTGAGGAATTGTCTTAAGATGATGGCCAATCTTTATGGATCTAGTTGGCCCACTGCAGAACCAACTTCAGCCAGCTGGCCCTGAGGTGCTGTGCCTCCATGGCATTTTGTTTGGCTTCTCGGGAGGTCAGAAACATGTCTAGCAAGTTTTCTTATTTGGGCTATAAGAAATATTAACCTTGTGAGTTAGCAACTTCCACAAGATTGCTTTGGTAACTTTTGTATTCTTCTCCCCACAACTGCCAAGCAACTGGCTAACCTTCTGCTGCTATTTGGGAAACAAGGGACAGGAGAGCACAGCTGATGTTACAACAGTGGAGACTGAATGTATCGGCTATTTTAGAGAAGATCCATGCTTAGTCTGAGTGCATTGATGACCTGTTGCTGTTGAGACCAGCGGTGGTGCTCTCCAACATGGTAGTATAAAAAACGGTGAGAAAAGGGGAGTAGAGTAGGAACGTGAAATATTTTTGCTTGGCCAAGTTTTGAGGGAGGGGAGAACCTAGAAACTTTCCCTGCCCTATAACAGCAGAAGAAATAATCTTGAGAAATAGGAGGAAATGCTGCATCCAAGAGAAAGTCAGATAAAAGAAATCTGAATCCAGGGCAGCAATGGGTTTTAAGAAAGCAACTCAGACATGATCATCTCTAAATCTCCTGAAGAAAAAGGGAGGTAGGGAGGAAGTACATTCAGACTTGCAAGATTCCGCTCCTGTACAATAGTGGCCAAAATTGTGGAAACTTTTTGGGAAAAGTGTATTTTTGAGGTTTGATGGCTAATAACACCACTTTTTTTAAAGAGTTTCAAGATAATTGTCAAGCGTCAAGAACTTCTCAACACATCACCGAACATGGGGGAAACACCAGGGAATAGCGCTGGCCAGAAAAGGGCCATGTTGCTAACGATAATAATAGGCACGGGAGATGGTGATGGTGGCAGGCTGGGGTGATATGCTTAGGACAATGATGCACAGTGGTGGTGATGGGAGTAGCAGGGCTCGGTAAGACGAAAAGTGGACGGATGGAACATTGCACAGCCAAAACCCCGGTGGCAATAGGAACACTCCTGAATCAAGTGCGCAGACTGATGACATCATGGAATAGCATCCCCTGGGATCAGCAGGCGGCGAATTCAAACTAACCGCACAGCAGCTGAGCACAATAAGAATCAGAAGACCTATAAAGCAGAGTGGAGCGGTCGATAGCTCAGCTCCGACTTTATTCTGTTCCAGCAGATCCGGCATTTACTGAGATCTGTTGTGTAGCTTTAATTAAACCGAGTTTGATGCATGTCTCTGCTATGTGTGTGTCTAATTTGTCTGGAGCCAGCACAGGCAGTCAAGAGGTGCCGAGAATAATCATATTCCACTGCTGGAATGGCCTGGGAATAGCCCAGACCTTAACCCAACTGAAAATCTATGGAGCCGACTAAAGAATCTTGTTAGTCAGAAGCGACCCAGCAATAAAACCCAGTTAATAGAAACAAGCATTCAATCTTGGTATCACATTATAACAGCTGAAGAACTAAAAGACTTGGTTCATTCCATGGGAAGATGTTGTAAGGTTGTAATTTATGCTAAAGGTTACTCAACTATATTAACTGACGTGATAAGTTTTGTATATCTCATTTTTTCTATGGTGATATTTTTTGTATATCTTGGTTTTTTTACGTGTTTCACTTTTCTTCTTTATAGAACTGCTATTCTAATAGCAAATCCTTCATAAAAGTTATTGCATTACATTCTTGATTAAATTATCTATCCATTGATATATAATTTTATGGTACTACTCCAAAAAAAGTGGTGTTAATAGCTAGTTTTAGAAATCAATGGGGAAGCCAGATTCACTTAACAACCATGTTACCAACTTGGTAACATGGTTGTTAAGTGAATCTGGCTTCCCCATTGATTTTGCTCATCTAAAGGTTGCAAAAGGGGATCACATGACCTTGGTAAACAGCAACGGTCATAAGTATGAACCAGTAGCCAAGGATCTGAATTTTGATCACATGATCATGGGAAGGCTGCAAAGGTGGTAAGTGTGAAAACCGGTCATAAGTGACTTTTTCAGTGCCATTGTAACTTTGAATGGTCACTAAACAAACTGTTGTAAGTCGAGGACTACCTGTATACAAACATGGACTGTAAAAGGAATCAGAAAAAAGAATTGCCATTGATTGACTGTTGTGGAGACAACATAAGGGCATTTCTCAAACAGAAGCATTTTCAGAAATGTTTCTCATTAATCTTATGAAGAGGCTTATGTTTCAATCTATTTTACACTTAAAGGGTTTATGACTTTGGCCCGCCGTGTCCAAAACATAACATTGATACCCTCCCAATAAACTCCTTTTTATTTTTTTCTGGAAAAGACTGAAGCTGTGCGACCTCTATAATTCGGCCAAGATTTTGGTGATTATGCCAAGTCAGGTGATCCTTTCAGTAGCTCTCTGAAATGCCATCTGATGATGAAGTGTCTTTTGAGCCCTTCAAGGTTGAATGCTGCCATGATAACAAATCAGCAGTTGTCTGCGCTCTTGGAACTAATCAGGTAGTCAACGCAAAACTTTGAGCAGAGTTTGAAACAGCAATAAATGTGCTTAAATTTAAGCTCCTAGTAGCCTATGAGAAGGTCTTCTAGCTTTGCTAAGGTGTTCGTTTTATTCGTTCTGGCTCCTGTGAATATGTATCCTTGGATTCTACAGTTGGAAGGGGCCACTGAGGTCAATGAGTCCAATCCCTTGTTCTGTATAGAAACCTAAATTACAGTATGCCTGACAGATGGCTACCTCCCTCCCTCCCTCCCTTTGCACACATCGAATTGCACAGCTAATGAATGGGAGCATACCATATCTTGAGGTAATAGATTCCATTCTCAATCTGTTCTTAATTTTATGCCTTCACATCAGTCCTGACTCCTGGTGGCTGCCTGGACAAGTCCCTTGAGTTTTCTTGGCAAGATTTCAGAGGTGGCTTGTTCTTGTCTACTTCTTAAGGTTGAGAGGGCCTGGCTCAGGTCACCCAGCTGGCTTTGTGCCTCAGGGAGAATTAGAACTGACAGTTTCCCAGTTTATACTCTGGTGTTTTAACCACTACACCAAATTGGCTCTTGCCCTTAATGTTAGAAAGCCTTTTATAGCATTTAATCAGAATCTGTCCCTCTTAAATTTAAATCCATTTTTCTGTGTCTTGCACAGAACACAGAATGAGAGGGGATTTCCTCTTTGTGATGTTTTTCAGCTATTTGAGGATGTCTATCACATCTCCCACTTCTCAGTAATCTTTTCTCCTGACTGAGCCATTCTCTGGTCCTTCCATTTCTTTTTAGAGGATTTAACTTCTAGTCTTACAATCATTGTTGTCCTTCTCCGAAACAGTTTCAATTTCGCTGAGTGCTTAAAAGTGTCGGGTCTAGAATTGGACGCAAGGATTGACCAATTACTCACTGTGATTTGACAATTACACTTCTTGTTCATTATGCATGTCCATTTTTATTTTATTTTTTTTGCAGCCACATCACTTTCTGGCTCATATTGAATTTATAATCAATGACCACTCTATGATCTCTTTCATAACTACTTTTGCTAAGCCAGCTATCCCTTACTGCATCTGATTTTTGTTTTCTGTCTTTATCTTTATCTTTATTTGATTTATATCCCGCCCTACTCCCGAAGGACTCAGGGCGGTGAACAGCCAAATGCTAAAATACATAAATACAAAATTTAAAAACAGAATAAAACCGAATTAAACAATTTGGCCCAGACAGATTTAAAACACCCCAATCATTTAAAAACACTAGTCTCTATTAATTTTCATTTTTTTTTCAACATACAGTATATTTTATAAGGCTGTGGCTGGTAGCACAGTGGTTAGAATGAAATATTGCAGGCTAATTCTGCAGGCTGCCAGCAGTTCGATTCTCACCAGCTCAGCCTTCCACCCTCCTGAGGTTGATAAAGTGAGGACCCAGATTGTTGGGGGGCAATACGCTGACTCTGTAAACTGCTTAGAGAGGGCTGTAAAGCACTGTGAAGCATATATAAGTCTAAATCTTATTGTATTGCTATAAGTAGAAAGTATTGTATTGCTTAAGAAAGTAAAAACATATTGAATTCTATTTCTTTCATTTATATCATTAGTCATCCCCCCCATTTGATTCATGTGCCAGTTTGATTAGTTCTTCTCTTTAGTTATTAATAAAAAGATTGAAGATTTCAGGGTGTCAGCCTATTAGATACTGCTATCCAAGATGGTGAGGAAGAACTAGGTGATAAGAATTTTTGGTATGATTTTTGAGGTAGCTAGATGTGACTATTTCTAATTCCCCCCTCCCTCCCAGTAGCTAGTCTTGTATTCTAGAACCTACTACCAATTCAGTGCAGTTAGGTCCCCTTCAATTCAACTGCTGCTAACTCTCCCATCAGCAAGGAGCTCTTTCCCCATGACTCCTGATCAGTGGTGAAATTCAATTTTTTTTTACTACCGGTTCTGTGGGTGTGGCTTGGTGAGCATGGTGCGGCTTAGTGGGCATGGCTTGGTGGGTGTGGCAGGGGAAGGATACTGCAAAATCCCCATTCCCTCCCCACTCCTGGGGGAAGGATATTGCAAAATCTGCATTCCCACTCCACTCTGGGACCAGCCAGAGGTGGTATTTGCCGGTTCTCCAAACTACTCAAAATTTCTGTTACCGGTTCTCCAGAACCTTTCATAACCTGCTGATTTCACCCTTGCTCCTGATCCAGTAAGAACCAAGATACTTCTAGTTTTACATTCTCGCATTTCAGATCTAAAGACTGAGCACACACTGTCTATCACTGAACCAAGTAGGATCTTCTTAAAAGTCAGAGTGTTTTAAACTCCAAACAAATTCACACAATTCTGCAACCTTAGTTGTCTTGAAAATGCCCTCTCTTCTCCTCTTGACTCCATTTAATTTCTCTGGCATTTCCTCTTTACTGGCCCTAATCCAAATCCAGGTGAGCTTCCCGTTAGTTCTTTCAGACAGGATCTGCTCTGCAGTTCTCACATGCTGGGTGCACTTTATGCTCTTTGGGCCACAAACCTCTATTCAGATGATATATCCTATTAGTACAGATTTTACCCACCAAATCATCTTCTTTCAACTCCAACTGCAGCTGGGAAAGCCAATAGGACATGCAATAGGAAGAAAGCCTTGTACAGTCTCCCTTCATATCTTACTTCCGAGAAAAAGTATCTTTTCTGTCACTAACTTTTCTTTGTCTCTGAACTCCCTTTGATTCTTTTTAGCTACCTCAACTCCTGAGAAATCCGAGAAACTGTACGCCTTGTGCCTGCTAATCTGTTCAGTTGACACAGTCTATCAGACATAAAAGGCAGTGTCTCAAGAATGTGATTATACACTTTCTTGTTTTCTGGAGACTACCAGAGGTGGCATGAAACATATTACCAACACACAATTGGTAAGTAATAATAATTTTCTACACTGCTTTTGCTGCTGTGATTTAGCGACCTGTATGGTTATCAGAAGGTAAAGGAAAAAGGTCTCTGAATTGACAAGCCAGATATGTGGGACTAAGGAGATTGTTCAGGGAAAGGCAGGAGAACAGAGCTGAAATCACCGACTTTTGAAAAGCGAGAGGTCAAAGGACATCCAAGGTGGGGCTGGCCACGGTCCTTTGCATTCAGAGTTAGCTCTCATTGCTGCCTTTCAATTTTGCACTGTAGTCATTTAAAGTCTATAGGTCAGGATGGAGTAACTAGAAATGAATGCAAAGGCAAAGTAAAAGGTTAGAATATGCTCCCAGGTGCCTGAAAATAAAGGTGGCTGTGCTAGACTTGCTTCATACATCTTAAAAATAGATGCCTAAAGCTTCCTGGTTATTCTAGTGCCTTTGCAATGTCTTCTTACTAAGTGCTTACTTAATGCCTTCTAAATGAGCAACTGAATGGAATGCTGTCTCTGTATGAATGATTCTCAAATGTTGGTTCACAAATCACAGGTTATCTCTGCAGGTATGTAAAATAATTTAAGATAGTCTTCCTGTATTTATCAACAGTCAGCTGGCCAAAGGTGGCCACTGACTCCTTGGATTCCCATCTAATCATCTGACTTGTGAAAATGGATCATTGAATCCTGGTAAGTGATAAGGTTAACATGAGAATATTAACCATGGAGCTGTGGTGGCACAGTGGTTAGAATGCAGTATTGCAGGCTAACTCTGCCCATAGCCAGGTATTTGAACCTGACCAACTCAAGGTTGACTCGTCCTTCCATCCTTCCATCCTTCCAAGATCAGTAAAATGAGGATCCAGATTGTTGGAGGCAATATGTTGACATTATATAAACTGCTCAATGAATACTGTAAAGCACTATGGAGCAGTATAGTCTAAGTGCTATTGCTATTAACATTCAGAAAATTGTGAGCAGATCTTCAGGACAGTTACCAACTATGAGTCCGTATATAATGTAGAACCAGAATTGTGATCTCGCACAAGCAACCCCAAAAGAGAAGCATGAAGAGGAAATAGACAATGAAAATGGGATTTCATTGGGCCAGAAATCCATTCACCCCAGCCAGAGATTTCGCGGGCATAGCATTTTTCACCAGGAAGTTTGTGAAAAGAGTTGTAATTATAGTATGGGGCATATAAAATGATTAAAGCAGTAGATGAATTCTTAATTTTAGATTATTTTTGGCACAAAAATTAGTTGAAAATGGACTTTAAACAGGTTGGGGTGGGAAAGTATATTCAAATACAAATATATACAAGTATGTTATTTGACAGTAAAGGTCAATTCTTAGACAGTAAAGGTCCTCATTCTTCTAAAAGAAGAAGCATTGGGAAAGAGTGCTTGTTTCATTGGAGGATCCCTGCACAAATCCCTAAACATTTAGTGACCCATGACTCCAGAAAGGTTGAGAAATACTGTTTTGTACTACAAGTCTATATGTAAAGAAGAAAGCATTGTATCAAGTAGTAAACCAAGTGTCAGATGCCATTATAATCATTTATTCTAATGACTGGTCCAGAAGTAAGAGAATGAGAAAAGTCAAGATAGGGGCCACAACCACATGACTGAAGCACATCCCTCTTATACATGCATTGTGACATTGTGATTTTGTCTAATAGCATTATTTTCTTTCCTATTTCTAGATTTGGCCCACCATTTGATCTCTTTTTCTCTGTGTCTCTCTCTGTCTCTGTCTCTTTCTCTCTCTGTGTATCCAAAAATTTCTGCACAAATAATGTAACATATTAATGATTAGTCTGATTATTGAAGTACATTGAAAAGATAGAGGCCATAATAAATGAACGAAGTCTAAGATGCCGAAGATGGCCCCAGATTCTTATGTGCTCATTTTTTTTTTTGCATCTTGACTTTGCATAATACTTCTGACCAAACTATCTTTAAAAGGGCAATTTATTTTGAGAAGAATTCTTTGGTTTTTTTTTAAAAAAACACAAACCTAGCACATCGTAGCCCCTAGTCAACCATCAGTGATCTTACAAAAATGGAGCAGAGTTGGATCTGCCTTCTTAATGAGCAACTGAATGGAATGCTATCTCTGTTTCAATGATTCTCAGATGTTGGATGGGGATTTGGGTCGGAGACTATCAGAAAATTCCAGGCTGTAGCCTATATTGGGAAGCTGAAAAAATGTCAGATGAAGGTAAATATAATCTATTTTAGGGAACTGAATTTGATTTAAAGGAATCTTCATTTTTTCCCTTAATCTCATCCCTAAAAAAATAAAAAAATACAAATTGAGCGATCACTGCTACCTCTCACTTTTGCAGTACCGTGCTGTTTTTAATGCGATAGTTTTGGGTAGAGTGGCAATAAATTAATGCAGGAGACAAGGCAGAACATTAGATAATGCTCTCAGAATTGTAGTTGACAGAGTTGAAAAGGACATCTTGGATCATTTATTCCATATACTTGCAATAAGTGTGGAAGATTGTCCTCTGCACTAATCTCCTAAATGTTTCATCTCATGCTGACATTCCTTGTTCACTGGTACAAACAGTGCTAATTCACTGGCTAAATTAATATGATTGGGAAGTACTGCGTAGAGTGGGCAACCCTTCTTTTTGAACTTGCTCCATAATGTATAATAAACAAAAGTGATCCAAGAGTAAATTGGCTTCTTGTATCAGCTACCTAAGTCCACAGAAAAAGCTTTTAGACTGAAAACCAATTTACTTAATTTTAAAGCATAATAAAACCTTGTTCCCAGCTCAGAATATAATTTGAGGGTCATCATTAAGCTCTAAATTCTTATAGCCTGATACATAGAACACAGACATTTATAATTCTTTTTAACCATGTGTCAGTGTTTACCAAAAAGAAGGAATAGAGAAACATTAAAAGTGTTACAAACATTAAAATTAACAGGAATTAGATAAAACTAGGAACTAGTACATAAATGGTATGGAAGTGCATTCTTCTTTCTTAGTCCATTAACCACCTCCAGTGTAGAATGGCCCCATTGGGGCCTCAAGCTAATCATCAGAGCCAGGTTTTGAGGCCCTTTCAGGAGACCAAGAGGGTGGGGATCAGTGGTGAAATCCATTTTTTTTTACTACCGGTTCTGTGGGCGTGGCTTGGTGGGCATGGCAGGGGAAGGATACTGCAAAATCTCCATTCCCACCCCTCTCCAGGGGAAGGATACTGCAAAATCCCCATTCCCTCCCCACTCCTGGGGGGTAGGATACTGCAAAATGTCCATTCCCACCCCATTTTGGGGCCAACCAGAGGTGGTATTTGCCAGTTCTCCGAACTACTCAAAATTTCCGCTACCGGTTCTCCAGATCCTGTCAGAACCTGCTGGATTTCACCCCTGGTGGGGATAGATCTCACTTCCAGTGGCAAGATGTTCCAAAGCCATGGCAGAAAATACTCCCCTCTTAGACCCCACCATCTGAAGTTCCTTGACTGATGGAGTGAGTGGGGTGGGCCAATTCCAATTTGGTGAGATGCTTCCTCAGTTAGCAATAGCAATATGACTTAGATCTACCCTGTTTTCCCCAAAATAAGACATCCCCTGATAATAAGCCCAATCGGGCTTTTGAGTGCATGGCAATAAGGCCAAGCGCTTTTTTTAGGGTTTGAAAAAATATAAGACAGGGTCTTATTTTCAGGGAAACACAGTATATACTGCTCAATAGTGCTTTTCAGCCCTCTAAGTGGTTTACAGAGTCAGCATATTGCCCCCAACAATTTAGGTCCTCATTTTACTGACCTTGGAAGGATGAAAGGCTGAGTCAACCTTGACCTGGTGAGGATCAAACTGCTGGCAATTGGCAGTTAGTCTGCAATGCTGCATTATAACCATAGCATCATCATGGCTATAGGTATGTATTATGTATGTATATCAGTGATGGGTTTCTACCGGTTCGCCCCGGTTCGGGCGAACTTTTAGCAGTGGCGGCATGAGGCTTCGCCCACCCGCCCAGACATCATCACAGATACTCTCCACATGCGCAGAAGTACCACATGTGAGCGAAGCAAGCACACGCATGCACACGCTCACAGTTCCGAACCGGTAACGAAGGTAAGTGAAACCCACTACTATGTATATACATAATATGTACATGTATAATTGGCTCAAAGTTAACTACACACACACACCTGTATGAATCATTTGCAGCTAAAATGATGGAAACTGATGATCAAAATATCTGGAAGGCATTACCAGATCTCCTACCTATGTGGTATGGACTAATAATATCTCAGAAGATTATTATAAAGATAGCTGTGATAAAATGGATGTTCGTTTTTGGACAAAGGTAGTAAAAAGGAAATAAAAAGGTCTTTGGGTTTTCTTTGTCTAAGCACCGATGCTTTAAAAAAATATGGAGACAGCTAGAAGGAAGTTGATTAAAGAAACAGCAACAACAATAGTCTCCTTCAGAAATGGAGGTCATATTTTCCTGTAGTAATCGCCAGCAAGCAATACTTGTCATTGTTGTACCATGAATAGTTCCAAGAGAACACTCCAAAAATGTAAGTAATTGTAGTTGGCCCTAAATCAAAGTCCTTCAAAGTAACCTTAGCTCATGATCAAGTTTCAGTTTTGGTTAGGACAAGTTGGATACAATCTTCTCTTTTATATAATTTTGTGGTTGAAATACCCATCATTCACACAAAAATGTGCTTCCTGATTATCTCACCATTTGCAAGATCATCTAATAGGTACCAACAAATGTTGATTAAATCCTAATGAGTCATCCAGCTCTCATGATGGTAAATAGATAATACAGCTTCAGTTTCAGATGATGAATTGCCAATTTAAATGGTGACTTATATGTGAGAGGCCAGAAACTAGCACAGTTTAAAAAAGGCTGGGCTGAAACTCTTCTTTCTAATGGGCTACTTTTTAAGAGGGAAACATTTTCTTTCTTCCTTTCTTTTTTCCTATGGGAAGGTCTAAAAAAAATGCTGTTTCTCACCTGTTGTATAGTTTGCTATGTCATCTGATGTATCTTCCAGTTTATTCTGCTGTATTTATAAGGCCTTCAGAGTCCAGTGAAACTGTCTTAGGCTTCTTTATACACATTAGTATGCTCTCTATATTCTCCTTGTAATTCTTTAGCAGGTTATGTTATTCTGCTCTGTCAGTTGATACTTAGAAGTGAAAAGGCGTAAATATGTGTGTTTCCTCATTTATGCACTCCTGTTTTAAGCAATTCTGAAATGTCAGATCCATGCTTCATTCTGGCCAATCATATGGAGGGTTAGCAAATAGAACAGCTCTAACTCATATGTAAGAGTGGAGCCATTACCAAGCGAATGAAAAAATGATTTATGGCACTGTACAGGAAATCAAAATGTCCAAATATTTCATGCCACAAAGAAGCAGTGCAACAACAACAACAAAAAGATTTGCTTTGAAGTCCACCCTTTTGAAGATTGCATGTGCTTTCCCACAGCAAATGAATGAGAAAATAGTTTAACTTCTGTAGCTGATAGGTAAATGGAAGCTACTGGGAAGTTCTCCACGTGAAAGATATACAAAAAAGATTTGTATCTTTCACTTTTGGGGGCATAAATACCTGCTGACTGACAGTTATATTATGTTTAGCAGCTTCTACCATAATGCAGCAGGAAGTTGTTTTTCTCTACAGGATATTGCAGAAATGATTTGGAGAGGACTCCCAAGGAAAGAGTCATATATTTCCAACCAAACTTAGTGAGCTTTGCAATTTAAGCCAGAAAAAATAATATCATATGCTGATACAATTTGAAGTCGGGATGATTTGAAAGAGTAATTCTTCTCTAGTAGCATTTATGGAGGAATATGGGGAAAAGGAGACCAATTACATTTGTCCTCACAGTGCTTTCCCCCAAAAAGAACATGGTTAAAAACAATTTTGCTCCTATAGTCACAATCATCAAATGTGCCATTATAGAGTTCTGTAAAGAATAGTCTCGGTGTATTTTGGACTCAATAACCTAACACTGAAGATAAGTGGCTGAACAATTCAACCCACTGAGTTAACTGAGGTTTATGTTTTCATAAGTAACTATAGAATTGAGGCCTATTCTTCCATTCTTGAACCAAGACTTATTACCCTAAAATATACCTCATGTTTCTCTCATGATGTCCCATTGAACAAAGGGAAAATATAGAGGTCATGGTGTTTGACATTAACAAAGCTATGATTTGTTTAGTTCAGAAGG
Source organism: Pantherophis guttatus (assembly GCF_059756535.1). NCBI lineage: Eukaryota > Metazoa > Chordata > Lepidosauria > Squamata > Colubridae > Pantherophis > Pantherophis guttatus. Next base: position 159,456,776 of record NC_142063.1, read on the forward strand.
ATAAAAATAAATCTTGTAGATCAGGGGTCTCCAAACTTGGCAACTTCAAGACTTGTGGACTTCAGTTCAACTCCTCCTGAGTTCCTCAGCCAGCAAAGCTGGCTTAAAGTTTGGAGACCACTGTTGTAGATTGATAGCCTGCCTAGTCCATATGGAGATGTGAGATGGGAGTGAGGGTGGCAGGCTGAGAAGAGGAATCCTCTTTCTCCTTTTGCCACCAAATTCAAATGGCTATTCCAGAGAAAGAGCAGGTTGTACCAGAAAGCAAGGTCAAAGACTCTTCCTTCAATTTTCACAGGATGGTGGTGCAAAATATTGAGGTAAAGAATATTAACTACTGGTAAGTTAGCATTTCACAATTGGTACCTTTCAGACATATTGAATATCAACTCCTAGTAATTTTCATTCTGATTCAAAATTTGAAGAATCGAGTTACAGCTTGTCTGAAGAGCACCATATTAGGGAGCTTTGGACCACACTGCTACAGAATGTGGAAGACTGGCAGGAACAATTGAACAGATGTTTTGAAAATGCTGTAAGTGTAAAGGAGCAAGAGATTCCATGTTACTAGAACATTAAGAAGAGAAAAAACAAATCTATGAAGGCAATGGTGGTTGGGAATTGAATAGGGAGAAAGAGTAGCTCTTTTCAGGCATTCTGGAAAAGAAGACATGGAAGAGACATGGGGACATGCGTTGAGAAGGCAAAGTCTGCTAGGAAACAGTGACTATGTTCAGATGAAGGCAGTGAAGTGCTGTAGGATTGGGTTCCTATTTGCAGACTTTTTCCATTAGCGGAGGAAGATCAGAGAAGTCTGAGCATATGCTCAAAATGCTTAAAGGGGAGCTGTGTCTTCACTTAAATTGACATCTGAGATTCACCCAGATGTAAAGTGATGTGCAGCTGTTACACTGAATCAGAGTCAAACTGCATACAACCTGAAGTTACATCAATGGCTTCTCTATGGTCCTCAGAAAAGCAGCAACTCGGAAATAACCTTTGGAACCTCTTGTCAGGGGTAGCACCAAGGGTTGATGATGCACTTGTCCCTTTCCCCTATGTTGTTTTCCTTACAGAATTTACATTTCTTGTCAATGATTGCAGAGGAATTCAGCTCTGGCCTTGAGAAGGAGATGGGAGAGGTGAAACGGTGACTCAGCCCCTGGGAAAGTCGAAAGCATGAAAAAGTGTTTCAGAACAACCTTATCATCCTCAAAAACGGGCAGGGAAGGTTTTGGTTAAGTTTTCAAGATTGTGTTAATATATCCCACAATATGAAGTAGCATGTGGTGTCTGTTTCTTGGCCTAGCATGGCCTACCTCGAAGGACTGATAATTCACGTCATCCACCATATTTTTTTTTTATTGAAAAAGTTTTCAAATACAAGTTTTCCCCCCTTTCCCCCCTTCTTCCCTAACCCCCCCTCACCACCCATCCCCCCTGTGACTTCTTCTTCACAACAATAAGCTAATTCATAATTAATTACATAATATTTTACCATGCCCTTACTCACTCCTCAAAGTACTGATCCTTAGCATAATATTCTTATAACTCCGCTTTTCTCCGCTTTTCGCAATAATCTACCCTTTTTCTCCTCCCCCAAACTTATAAAATATTATTATTATTACAACAACATAACCTTTAATCTTTTATATATATTAATATAACATTTCAAAGCAGCCTTCTCCAAATTTAACATTTATTCAGTTCTATCCAATTCTTCCACTCCCCAAAATATATGACTTAAAAATCCTTTTTCTTAAACTAATCAATCACTAAACTAGCCTATTTCAACCCAGTTTCCTGCAAGATTACCATACACTACAATTCTAAATAATTCTAAATATAATCCACTGCCCACTCTGCTAAAATATACATATGTCTATATATACATTCCATTTTATAAAAAGAGAAAAGACAATAACTTTAAATTTATAATTCATTTAGTATCTTCTTTGATGTCTTTCCACTAGATTGTTGAATCCATCATCCATAATAGGGTAACATAGCATCCTGGTGCAACAGTTTATTCAAAATCTTCAGTCATCTTCTGCCCCCATCAATAATAAATATCCTCATGTATATATAAAAGTAAAAACAACCACCCGAGTGACATTATAATTATATTCCATATAGTTGTAATTGTGGTTTTCATCAGGATTATAAATTCCCATCATCTTAGTGGGTAACAGCCAGATCTTCTGCATGCCCCAGCATGACTCTCTTGCCTTGTAACTCAAAATAGTTATAATATATTTATCGGTAAAAGAAATCCAAAATAGATAGTTCAAATCCAACAATGTAAGACTCTTTCCACATCCCAAAATCACGGCATTGCAGAGATCTGCCACTTTCCTCAAGATAGTATTAAACGATAATTCGCCTCCAATATCTTTTCACATATTCATTTATTTTTTAAAATCCCTGGCTTCACTGTTGCTTGGTTTAGAAACTACTATTTCTACGAGATCTGTTTCTTTTCTTTTTCTTCTTCGGGTTGCATTTCCATCCAGATTTCCTTCCTACAAGTTGTGTATCAGCTGATCGGTTGTCATTCTGCTTTGTAAATTGATCTTGTTGGTTTTGTTTTATTATCTCATATGTCTTTTCCATCACTTGTATATCAACTGGTTGATTTACGCACTTGTCTGTAACTTGATAATTCATCACATTAGAATCAGATGACACTGCTCTCAAATTTATAGACAGTCCAGCTGGGGTATCCAAGAGTCCGAAGACAGTTTATCTACCACAGCCTCTGTAATTTGATGTTTTCCCTTTATTTCCAACTCCTTTTGCTTGTCCTGTGTTATGCCCAAAGATGTTAAATTTATTTTTAAAATTTTTTGATAAAATTCTTCCGCTTTTTCGACAGTATTCAGTTGGTATCTTACTCCTTGGTGTCTCAATATTAAACCAACTGGGACGTCCCACCTAAATAGAATATTCCTTTTTTTTAACTCATTCACTAGAAAACCAAATTTCTTCCTCTCCATTAACATCTTGGGCGGGAGTTCCTTAAAAATCCAAATCTTTCTTCCACGAAATTGCAAAGTAGAATCATAAGAGTTCTGCACAATATTATTTCTAATTTCTTTGTCTATAAAATAAATCACCACATCTCTAGGCAATTGCCTTTGTTTTGCCAACCAGGAGTTTATTCTATAAATTCTGTCAATCCTGCAAAACACTTCATCAGGTTGAACCTTTAAAATCCCAGCCAGAATTTCAGAAGATATCTTCCTTAAATCATCTCTGTCATTTTCCTGCAGACCTCTCAGTCTAATTGCATATTCTGTAAAATTGTGTTGGATCATTAAAACTTCTCTTTCAATCCTCTGTTGTACATTTTCTTCATTACCAGTCTTTTGGTCAGCCTCCATTTTAAGTTTGTCTTCTGAGCTATTATCCTGAGTGTTTGCCAAATCCTTTTTAATTTTTTGAATCTTGTCATCCAAATTCTCCTCAGTTTCTTTCATTTTAGACTCTAATAATTTAGTATTTGCTTCCAACTGAATCACAAAGTCTGCTAAGCCATTAGCTGTTTTTAAAATCTTTCGATCCAAAAAGCCAAACTTAGATTTCACCAATTCACCAATTTCTTTGATTTCCAATTTAAATTTTTCAAGTTGCTGATTCACAATCTCATCCCTTCTTACAATCTCCTCAAGAAGAAATTCTATTATATTAAAGTCAGGTTTCTGAGACTAGAGAGTTAAAACTTGTTGATGTAATTTATTAATGGGGGAATCCCCCCCCCACTGCCTGTTTGTCTAGCTTTATAAGTCTCAGTGCCATTTTTCCACGCAGACAAAATTTACTGGAAAAGAGAAAAAAAAACTTTTTTCCAACCAAGATCAATATCAGATCCCCAAGAAAAAAAAAAGGAAAAAAAAACAAAAGTGAGAGTGAGGTTTTGCCTTCAGTTACAGCCAAAAGTATTCATTCCGCTACTTTGTAATTGAAAATGGAAGGAGTTTCCCTTTCAGCCTCTCTTCAAGCCGCAGCAGCAATCGCCATTTAAAAAAAACTTTTTTCCCTTCACTTCACTTCTTAGGCAAAATAGAATAAAAAAAATACTTGCGCTTCAGGATCAGAGGTCCAGCTCATATTTTCTTTAATTAATTTATTTGACAGATTTACAGGCTTGCTTCTGCCCCCTAGCTCTGCGTGTAGCTAAGATTTCCCAGAGCCCGGAGCATCGGCTGGGGATACGGGGAGTCTCTTCCGCTCCCTCCCAAAAGTAAATAAAAAACTTTTGGGATTAGGCAGAGGACTCTACCCACCCCAGCCGGCTCTATCTCCGTTTCCTAATGGAAACGGAGTTTTTTCGAGCCGCCATTCCGCTGAAAAAGGCGGCTCTTACAGGCAGTGGGTTCGACGATCCCAAAGGAGCGTCCAGCGGGGACAAGCAGCAAACCGGAAGTCACGTCATCCACCATATTAACAGCCTCTTGCAGTTACCATCTACAACCCTCTAATCATTTTACACACTGCATCCCCCCCTTTTTTCCCCTTTCCCATATTCACATGGGTGCCAGTGTCTTTTGGAGTCAAAATGGATCTAAGGAGGTGAGGAGCAAAGTTGAGCATTCTTCAATCAGTGCAGATTGCAGATACCTTGTGCTGCTCTGGATTAAAAGAATTAAGCCTTTATCATGAAACTTGCCATGCCCCAACCTCCACATGACAACACAAATGGCACACTCTTCTCTTAGCATGGTATTCTTTCCTCTAGTTTCATCTGTCATCAATATACAGTAGTGGCCAAAATTGTGGAAACCTTTTGGGACAAATGTATTTTTGAGGTTTGATGGCTAATAACACCACTTTTTTTTTTTTTTTTTGCAGTTTCAAGATAATCATATTCCACTGCTGAAATGGCCTGGGAATAGCTCAGATCTTAACCCAATTGAAAATCTATGGAGCCGACTAAAGAAACTTGTTAGTCAGAAGCGACCCAGCAATAAAACCCAGTTAATAGAAGCAATCATTCAATCTTGGTTTCTCATTATAACAGTTGCAGAACTAAAAGACTTGGTTCACTCCATGGGAAGACGTTGTAAGGCTGTAATTCATGCTAAAGGTTCCCCAACTAAGTATTAACAGACGTGATAATTTTTGTACATCTTGTTTTTTCTATGTGTTTCACTTTTCTTCTTTATACTGTAACTGCTATTCTAATAGCAAATCCTTCATAAAAGTTATTGCATTACATTCTTGATTAAATTATCTTTCCATTGATGTATAATTTTATGGTACTACTAAAAAAAAAGTGGTGTTATTAGCTTTATAATAGTGTTATAAGCTTTATATTAGTGTTATTTTAGAAAATACACTTTCCCCAAAAGGTTTCCACAATTTTGGCTACTACTGTATACTTCAATACTTTCCCAAGGTAGAAATTTTTGGGTGCTTCTCTGTATGGAAAGCAGTAATCCACCTGCCATGTTTTTGAAGGACCTCTACATAATATAATAACATCATTGTATTCCTGTATTGTATTGCTACATTTCTTTTATATCCATCTATCCATCCATCCATCCATCCATCCATCCATCTCCTAGGAAGCAGTGGTAAACAATTTTTACAGAAATAAGTGACTGTACTGTTGCTTTCTGGTCCCTTCCTGACACAAACTATAATGTGGTGAGCAGTTTCTTTGATTGATTTGCATTTCATTTCCAAGAATTTTTTTTCTGAAGCCTATGCCTGTTAAATAATCTAATGAACAAAAGGCAAAACTCATCAAATTTGCAAACGATGCCAAGCTGGCAGGAATAGCCAACACTCCAGAAGACAAGATCAAGATCCAGATGGAGAAATTTCCTGACAATAAGAACAATCAACCAGAGGAGCAGCTTGCCTTCAGAAGTTATGGGTGCTCCATCACTGGAGGCTTTTAAGAAGAGACTGGACAATCATCTCTCTAAAATAGTAGAGCATCTCCTGCTCAAACAGATTTCCAAGTCTGGTGATCTACTTCCTCTACTTCCTTCTTTTTCACAATAGTGTATTTTAGAAATTCCGTTTCATTGTGTAATTTTTCCTGGATTTTCCTTGTTAAAACCATTTAAAAGTATTTGAATATGATTTTTATTTCATTCAAAATAGTCCAAGAACTGAGCCTTCCAGTACAAATTAAAAAACAAACCTTTCAAAGGAAGCATTACCTCTGACAAACACTATTCTCCCGAGGGCTTCAGAATTCAGGATAATCTTACTTATTACGTTAAAATTGTGTTAAAACATTTCTAATGAAATGAAACGAATGTTAAGAAAGGAATAAATCATTTTGTTCCTCTGGGCAGTACTAAAACATAAATTATGGGTATTTCATTTGTCTCGTTATTCACATGCCTCTTCATGTGAGACCGAGAATTCTTCTGACAAGCTCTGCATGATGCTAATGTTCAAACTCTATGGTTGGCCTGTATCCAGAGCATCAGCTACAAACAGCTTTGGTGGAGGAAAAGCCATACTTTTGGTTCCATACAGTTTGCTTGACATTGTCCAGACACATTGGCCCTAGGATTTGCATTTTGTTCTGGAGAAAGCTGGTCCAATTACAGAGGTCAGCTGGAAGAGCTGACAAAACAAAACAAAACAAAACAAAACAAAACTAGGGTTGCCAGTTCTGCTTCCAAAAAATAGCGGACAAGCGGGGGGTGGGGGTGGGGGGTTAAGTAGTAAAAAAATAATAAAAAAATTACAATTAAATTATATATTTTCTTACAAACATTTTAACACGTATTAAAATAATCACTTCAAAACTTTACTTAAAATTCAAAACATCAAATATATTATAATAATATGTAAAATATTAAATTACATTTCACTTTGCTGTCGTGTGTATTTTTTATTTGACTGCGCAGCTTTGATCAATTCTTTGTGTTTAAGGAATAATTCTTTAATTTCAGTACAACATTGAGAAATATTAAAAAATATACAAAGTTCACTTCAAACTGATACAAGCAGTCGGTTATGTTCGTCAGTCCACAAATTTCCCATGACGCTGAAAATTCGTTCAATGTTTGCATTTGATACCGGAATTGATGCACAATACTGGAACAGTTTCAGTAAACTCGGAGCTGGCTCTTTCTTGAAAAAATACGTCCACTTATCAAGGGATGAATCGCCCTGCAGATGAACATAAACTTCTAAGGCAGAAATTTCATCGAAGAGAGTGTTGGGTGGAAGTTCTTCTCGTCATGGTGATAATAACCAGATGTTCGTCATTTCTTCTAAAGTTGGAGGATTATTGCGATCAATTAGATTGAAACAACTTAGCGTCTCATATACTGAATCGGTGAAATTATACCACTTTTCTAGGTACGCAATGGCTCTTTGATACATGTTGATGGCTTCTTTCTTGAACTTTTGCACGGCATTCTCAGGCAAATGTTTTTTACGTAAGGCAAATAAAACTTTCATTCCAAAAAACTGCTCATCGTATTTTTTTTGCAAAGAATCACGCAGCTTACACATGATAATGTGAAGATCACATGCAAGAATTTGCTTGCTTTCCAGCTTCAGTAGGGTGTCTTGCATTATTGACATGAAGAAGTGCGTGAAATATAAATACAATTCTGAAATTGTTGGTTCATCGTCCTTTGCGAGTTCATTTTCCTGATCCGAAATAAGGTTCCAGATAACCTTATGGCACTCATCAGATCCAAGAGAAATAAAATACGATTTTAGAGGTATCCAGTTTAAAAGAAGTCTTTCGACCGCTTTAAACAAACTTAACCAACGTGTTGGAACATGGCGCAAAACTTCATGGAATTCTGACACGCAAAACTCAAAAAATGATTTCAACTCTTCTCGTTTCTTCGCAGAATTCAAAAATTCGGCAAAACCCTTCAGCACTACATTTTCGATATCAAAAGATAACCGCTTCAATGCATTTTTTGCACTGTTGTGTAAAATGTGATTATTGCAATGAGCATTCGATCTTTGTCTCATTCTAACTTATGAAAAAAAAAGACAAAACGCGATTCTCCTATCCTTATTTTCTTAGACTGTACAGCTTTAGATTACGTACCATTTCATCATAAAGCTTTTGAATAAAAAAAATGTCCACTATTTTATGAAAAAAAAAATAGTGAACATAATGTGAAAAAAGTGGACTGTCCGCTCAAATAGTGGACACCTGGCAACCCTAAAAAAACGAAACGAAACGAAACGAAACGAAACGAAACGAAACGAAACGAAACGAAACAAAACAAAACAAAACAAAACAAAACAAAACAAAACATGATTACATTTCTCTCAGTTACACTGTGCATGATGGAATCAAGGAAGGACTGCATATCTTATTAAGAACCACTCCCTTATGTGAAAGACTCAAAAAGGAACCCTTCATTTGATTGAACCAAACCTATCGTAGAGAAAAACAATTAATTGGGCAGCATATGAGCTGTGGTGGCACAGCGGTTAGAATGTAGTACTGCAGGCTACTTCTGCTGCCTGTCGGCTGCCTGCAGTTTGGCAGTTCGATTCTCACCGTTTCAAGGTTGACTCAGCCTTCCCTCCTTCCGAGGTCAGTAAAATGAGGACCCAGATTGTTGAGGGCAAAATGCTGACGGTAAAGAAGAAGGCTGTAAAAACACTGTGAAGCTGTGTATAAGTCTAAGGGCTCTTGCTACTGCTATTTCTACTTTCGTGACAACTTGCAAACTTTGAAATTTACAGTTTACAATTCTTTAGTGACTGCCTTGCTTGACAACTGTTTGCAGTTACAACGGCAATGAAAAGGTAACTTCGCAAGCAGTCCTTACATTGATGATCTTCACAGCTCTGTAAAGCAAAGGAAAGCTGAAGTAAGATCATAAGCATAAAGTTTCATGTAGTGACTATATTGCTTAATGATCATGTTGCCAGTCTTAATTGTGGTCAATAAATGAGGAACACTTATACATTATGGAGGCACAAATGACAGTGAATATTTTTAACATCTTTTGCCCCCCCCCCGTCTGTCTTTTTTCAGATTAACAGGAAAAGGGAGTTTGAGAATGACATCATTGTCAACAGAGATATGTTATTGTTTTTCAGTCATTGTTTTGTTGATCTACTCTACCCGTCTTGCTTTTATATTTCAGATTTTTGCCTTAAAATCATTGGTGGTGTTGTGAACACCACTTCAGGAAAGGCAGGGCCTGTTTTTTTTTTTTTTTTTTTTACAATTTCCAAATAACTTACTAAATAAATGCATAAACTAGAATTGGACTAGGAGTTAAGTGTTTTGATTGGTTTCAGAGTAAAATGTACAGTTTAAATAATTAATTTTTTTAAACATTTGATGCAGCTGATCGAAATAAAAGGGTAAGAGAATCTGGCTTGTTTAGATCTCTGTGCAATACCTATTGTAATTTAATGCACTGAGATTTATGGGAGGAATCATTATTTTATGATGACTTGAACAGAAACCTATTTCACAGAACTACAAATAGTCTCATTGAAGTATTGGCTGCCCAGAGGTGAAATCTACTTACCTTTCTTATCAGTTCGGAAGTGTCATGTGCGTGTGCAGACCTTCTGTGCGCACGCAAAATCTTCTGCTCATGAGCAGAAGGTAAAAAATACATTACTTCCTGGTTAAAACCAGGTTAAAACCAGGTTAAAACCAGGAAGTAATGACACCTGGGCGGGTGGGCGGAGCTTTGCCTATGATGGGAGAGGAGGGGTGATAGTGGGGAAGACAATACTAAAAACATTTTCTTTTCTTTTTGTTAATTCAGAATTGGTTTGGGATATTTAAGAGCTGAGGTAAAATTGAGAAGAATGGTGTCCATTTTCCCTCCTAGCCCACGTGAGGAACAATTTATTTATTTATTTGTATACCTCCCTTTATTATTTTTGATAAATTATTCAAGACAGTGAATCTATTCAACATACTCTCCTCCTCCGATTTCCCCACAACAACAATCCTGTGAGATGGGTTACGCTGGCTCAAGGCTCTCATGACTAAGGTGAGATGTGAACTCAACCTGATGCCTTTGCCACTACCTCTGTTTAAAATTAGCCCATTAGAAGGATTACTGGGGTGGAGGCTAGCCCAGGATGAAATGGGAGACAGTTTATAGTAGTGTTCCAGGCAGTGGTGAAATCTGAGCCAGTGTGCTACTGGTTTGCTGGCTGCGCATGTATGCTGCGTTCCAAGTGTGTGTTGCACGCAGGCATGTACACCACACATGCGCTGTGTGTGCATGTGCAGTGAGCACCAAATGCGCACTGCGTGCACACGCATATGCAGTACACACCAAAAGGAGGCTTGGGAAGGTAAATAGAACAGGGAGGGGGGGATCAGATGTGCCACATGATTTAGCTTAGCTAGAAAGCAGGATTTCCTGCTTTCTAGCAAAGCTAAACCATCCGGCACAGCTGATCGTTGTAAATACTGGTTCAGAGGAACTGGTAGCTTTTTAAACTACTGGTTCGACTGAACCAATAGCTTACTACTGGTTTGCCCAAACTGGTAGCTTTTTATTTACTACCAGTTCAACCTAACCGGTAGTTTTTATCATTACTGGTTCGCCTGAACCGGAGCATTTCACCCTTGGTTCCAGGTGAGTTCTACCCTGCTTTACTTCTTCCACTGTGTTTTTGGACATAGGTCTACCAATCTTCAGAAGATTAATAATTCTATGTTCAGAAATAGCTTGACAGGTAGGTTACCAGCACAGATTGTCTCTTCACCAGAGGCCTGTCGCTCAGGCAACTTGAGGAGTAACCAAAGCCTCTAGGCCCGACAGCCATCCATTCTTGCTCAAGTCACATTTTAAGAATAATTGATCTTTCCACTGGGTACTACTCCAGGGAAGAGAAACAAAGCTATCAACCACTGCAGTACAACTGTAAGAGCAGGACAACTCCCAAGAACAGGCTATTGAAGCAGACTAGTCAGGGCATTGCAAATTGCATGTGAAGGACTGAAATAAAGCACATTAATACGGCCGTGAAGAAGAGTCCTAACTCATGTTCAAACCAGAATGCTGTACTAGAGAAATCGTACAAATAGACCCATTTTTTTGGGGTGGGGCAGTGGTGTTGTTGCTGAGCTGTTCAAATAACAAAGAAAAATATCTACCATGAAAATACATTGTGAGCAAAAGCCCTGAAAAGGCTAGGGTAATTATAGTATATATATATATATATATGATATGATATATATATGATATATGATATATATCATGTCTATTCTAGCAAATCAAAAATTTGTTGGAGTTGTTTCCAATCCTCATATAGTTGCTTGCCCAAATCTGTTTATTATATTTGCTAAAATCAGAGTGAAAATAGAATAATAATAGGATGCCTGAGAAAGCAAACCATTTGCTAATTTATTTGTACATTCGGATAAATTTTCAACGTAGTATCAAGTTTATTAAATAAATGTACAACATTATAAATATTTTACTAAGGGCATTTGCATTCCAACTCACTGCACAGTAAACATTTACACTTTTTGCAAGCTGTGGAGACAATAAATGTGAGTCACTAGTATGACCACACTCTCAAACTCAAAATTATGAGTTCATTAACTAAGATCTTACCGCTTGTTCAACAATAATAGTTTAGGATATTTTCAAAAGAACCAGTATCTAGTGAATAAAGTATGGATTCAGAATAGATTTTGCCTGGATTCCCTAGACCAGGATTTCGCAACCTCCGGATTTTGGCCCACTGTGGGGTCACGGTCCATTCAAAACCGGATCTCTGAAGTGGCAGGCAAATGTGTGTGTGTGTGTGTGTGTGTGTGTGTGTGTAGCTGTATTTCTGCACACAATGGGCACACAATGGGCAGGCGAGCATGCGCACAGCTCCATTTGTGTAAATAGCGGGCACACATATCTGCCACTTGTGCAAATGGAACTGTGCATGCCTGCCCAGCCTCTTGAAGAACCATCCCCTCTATCAGTCTGCAGAACTGGTAGTGGAAATTTTGAGTAGTTCGGAAAACCGGTAAATACCACTTCTGATTGGCCCCATCCCCATCTATTCTCTGCCTTCTGAGTCCCAGCTGATCGGGAGGAAATGGGGATTTTGCAGTAACCTTCCCCTGCCATGCCCACCAAGCCACACCCACCAAGCCATGCCACGCCCACCAAGCCACACCCACAGTACCGGTAGTAAAAATTTTTGAAACCCACCATTGATGAGGAACCTTGCACATCTCAATTATGTTATTAACTAGACCATCAGGAGTGTACGCTCCCACCCAGGACAGGAGTGTTTCAGAGGGATGCCAAATTATATGTGATTTTGTGGAGAAAAAAATTGCAAACCCCTCTAGTACAGCAGACCCCCAAACTTTGTGGCTTGGTGGCCCAGGTGGGGGGCGGGAAGAGGGGAATTGGGCCACACGAGTGGAGGCTGGCATGCATGCATGTGCATGCAGCCCTTGCATGAGTGGTGGGCCAGCGCACCTGCATGCAGTTCAACTTGTATGAGTGGTGGGCTGGTGTACATGCAAGTGGCCATCGGCGTGCTATTGGCACAAGTTGAGCTGTGCACGCACTCCGGCCAGCCACTCACATGGTCAAATTCTGAATAGGTCACGGTTGGGGATTCCTGCTCTAGTATTTTGTGAAGAAAATCAAATGGACATTCACAACCAGAAGAATGTCAACATGATACTGCAAGGTTTGTAGCAAACATCTGGTAGCAAACAAGATATTAGAGAAGAGCAGAGAATAAGTACAAATATTACTGTGCTTACAATGTGGCCTGATTAAAACTAAAAGGATGAATGTGTCCAGAGGCAAATGGTCTACAGACTATCTCTATTGCTTTATCTTGCTGCCATCTATACATATCAATAAGAAAATCATTAGTATCTGTAACATCAGAATTATGAACCAAAGCAAACTTTTTCAGGGAAGTGATTGAAGCCTGGGAAACAAGCCCCGTTAACAGGAGTGCTGAATTAACACCAGCCTAACAAATACTTAGGAATAGCGGGCTTGGCAGCAAAAAGAAATGACAGCCAATCGCCAGCCATCAACATACCAATCAGCCAATAGGAAGGCACCATATGAACATGACTCACAGAACAGCCCAAATTTCCATTAGAGAAATTCCCTAAAGATGGGCTCTAGCATGAGTCTGAAAGCTCAGAAGAGTAAATCTCTGGTCCTAGTGAACCAACCCAAAGTTGATTTCACAAACTTTATATGTTCATTCTGGGTATCAGCAAATTGGAATGAATTAAAATAGGTCAGATTGCATAATAGACATATCAAATATAATGCAGGAGAGAAAATCATACAAGAAATAGACTAGTATTATTATTAATAAAAATGATAAAGCCAGGGCCTAGATTCAAAGCATGGTATGACACAACGATCTCAGTTTGAATCTAAAACAAGCCAATCAATACCTGGGGAATGTTGTTGAAAATGTAATTGGCCTGCAGCTGATGAGAACCTTGGAGGAAAGAGATCTAGACTTGATTCAGTTGGGTTTCAGGCTGGGATTTAATATTCAGATTGTAGGTTATACTCGTAGATCAGAAGTGAAATCTACTTATCTTCCCAACTGGTTCAGAAGTGCACATGCTTTGCTCGTGCGCACGCATCACATGTGCACACAAACCCTTTTGCGCATGCGCAGAGGGTAAAAGACAGGTTATTTCCTGATTAAAACCAGGAAGTAATGACGACTGGGCGGGTGGGCAGAGCCTCGCACCACCATCACTACCGCCCAGGGGTGAAATCTAAAAATTTTTGCTACCGGTTCTGTGGGTGTGGCGTAATTAGTGGGCGGGGCTTGGTGGTAAGGTGACTGGGTGGGCGTGGCCAAGTCAATGTCACTTCTTTACCCTTTTTTAACCTACAAAACACAACACAACACAATTGGCTCACCCACAATGTAAAAGCAGCTGTGCTACACTCAAAATGGCCCCTGCAACAAGCAGGAACCTCACACAGCCACAAAAAGCCCCAAAAACCAACTTTCACACTTTACACACACAAAATTCCACATACAGCTTTGTGAGATTTTGTGTGTTTGTGTAGTTAGAGTGAAACACTACAGAAACACACTAAATCTCAGAAAGCTGCCAAAATATTATTTTATTTTAATTTATTTTTATTTTTATATAAAAGCAGCTAAATTTAAAACTTCCTAAACTTTAAATGGCTAGGTCTAAAAAAAGAACAACTAAAAAAAACCCCCAATTAACTATTTTTTTAAAGCTCCCAAAGGGGAAAAAAACTTACCCAATAGAACAGGGGTCTCCAACCTTGGCAACTTTAAGACTTGTGCACTTCAACTCCCAGAATTCCTCAGCCAGCTTTGCTGGGAGTTGAAGTCCACAAATCTAGGCAGGAAGGCAGAAAGAGCTGCTCATCGTTGAGCTTGATTGCAGGCAGGGAGATTCAGTTGCTTGCTGATGCATGGATTGTGATCGTCATGCGATCAGCAACTAAGGTAAGCAAGCTGGAGGCTGGGAGAGGCGGGGGAGAAAAAAATAAACTTTTTTTCTTTTACATGGCTCTGGCGATCCAAGCTGAGTTGCCTGATTAACTACTGGTTCTCCGAACTGCCCGCCACCATCGCTACCTACTCGCCCGAGCCGGTCCGAACCAGGAGCATTTCACCCCTGCTACCGCCTCTCCGAACCACCGGCCACCATCGCTACCGGTTCAGCCAAACCAGTCCAAACCGGGAGCATTTTACCCCTGTCATAGATGACCTATGGTAGAGCTGAGATGTGATAGCACATCCATCCTTGTGCTCTTAGATTGTTCTGCCCCAGCTCTGGATTCCCAAGGATTGTGACACACACCAACGGTCCTTATCAAAGTTATAATGTACCAAGAATAAACAAAGTCCGGCAAAGGTTGGCAACCAGCCCAGAAAACAAGATACGATAAGACACTCACTCTTCAAAAATGCTCTGTAATAATTACACGTTATTTCCAGCAAGAAATTACTAACTGCGTGCGACTTAAATAGGCTAAGGGAGTGGCCAATTATCCTCAAACCTTACTCTCGAGGAGACCTCCTCCTCCTGAGTAGCCACTCCTGCCTTTTGGCAGCCCTGCGTGCTCGAGCATTGAGGAGAGGCTCCTCCATTTCGCTCTGTCCACTTGAAGGAGCCTCTGGAGGTTCTGAAGGTCCTGGCTGAGTCTCTGCCTCTGGCACCACATCCTCTTCAGCCTCCTCACTGTCCGACGAGCGCGCCGGCTGTGCAGGCTGCTGGCGCGACCCCACACCAGCCTCATCATCATCAGGATCAGCCATGATCCGCACAGACCACTGGCGGGCCACAACATAGATCTCATGTGGCTTTCAATTCCATCAACTATGATATCCTGAACTGGTTCCATGTGTGGGGGTTGGTTTCACTCTCTTTTGGTGATTCTCTTCATTTCTCCGGGGGGGGGGAGGTGTCAATTCTAGTTGGTGTTGATTGTTCCACAGGACTCTCCTATGTGAAATGCTGGAGAGTTCTATTCTCTCTCCCCTCCTTTTCAACATCCACATGATGAAACTGTTGGGTGAAGTCATCTGCTGTTTTGGGGTTCAATATCATCAGTATGCTGATGGTATCCAATTTTCCAGTTCAACCTTGAACTACAGACATTCTCTTCTACCGATATCCAATTTCATCTTTTGACTCTGGGCCAGCCAAGTGAGGCTGTCAAGGTATAATAATTGGGTTGTAGAAACAGTTTCCAATCTGATTGATTCATGTTGACTAGATTGCACCATCCTATGCATTTACATCTATGGCACAAAATCCTAGATGTAGCTTCCTGATTATTTGCTACATCCAACAAAGTCATAGAAGACAAAAAGTACCAACTAAACAGGCATTATTCATTAAAATCTACATTTAATTATTTTAGTTGAAATTCAACCTTGTGGGTGAAGGGTGGAAAACATTGACAATCTTGGATATATCCTCATAAACCACATGGCTCTACCTTTTGCCATATTGTCTCTTCCACTAGGGCTTTCACCCTCCCTCACCAATGTAAGGATGAACCCTGATCATCAATGCTGTCCATTGTAGCATAATGAACCTAGCTGACCCAGGGTCCTGATAAATCGAGGGTTGTTTCCAAAATGAATGGCTTTGTCAGGAAATTATGCTAGTGATTCTGCTCTGAATTAAAGAAAGAAATGCTGGTATACCTGTAATATTCCCATTTCATTTAACTGAAACTGAAATTGTAAGTAAAGGAAATTGACTTATTTGCAAGATTTAGCCCTTGGTCAAACATTAGCTGTGTGGAATGGGCCTAAGACTTCATGAATAAATTTAATTTGTGATTCTTCAGGATTCTATTAAACAGCCAATAAAGGGTATACTAGCAACATATGAGCTTTTCCTAAAAGAGCATTAATCAGTCTTTCAGCCCCTTCATAACGTCTACTGACCTGGGAGTCTCATTCAATTTAATGGGATTAGATAGTGTGAAGTTTATGCCCATATTGAATTGATACTATTCCTTAGTATCATTTTAAGTCTGTACTTTCCCCCAAACCAAAACATTTATGATTGACCGTGTGATAGGAAGAGGACAGTTCATATTGCAAAAAAGTTACAAACTTCAATCAGTTTCTTTAGCGACACCTTGGAAACCATATTACATTTTAAAGCCTGTCATTTTCATTTATTGAAATGTATGCATCCAGTTGCTCTCTGTGGAGAGAGATTGCCATGGCACAGTAGAAGCTGTAATAGATGTCCCTGGTTAGGAGAACTTTAAAATGATATCCAATATGACTAGCATCTCAGCAATTCACCTGGGCAAAATATTTTTCTCTGTACAAAAGTGGAAATTATATATATGGTTTTTATTTAAAGGAAACATTTTACTACCATCATTTTTCCAGTTGCCCTGATATTTACACATTGCTTCATGTCCAAATAAGAAAAGAAAAAGAAAAAAAGCTGGTGTAATTTTCTTTCATTTAGAAATCACTGAGGTAAAAACTGCCATTGTTTCCCTGATTCTTTCAGCTCCTTTTGAAATTACCTTCTTGGGTGTTGAAGATTGGTCCATCACCATTTTCCAAACTTTTGATTTAGAAGAAGTTTGCACTGACCAATTTTTGTGGCATATACTGTTAGACAGAATTTTTGTGAAACAGTCCTTTTGTGAAAGGACTTCTGAGAGTTGAGAGGAGCTTAATATGCTACTATTTCCACGGTGATTATCTAATTTTAACACACACGCACACTTTACAAAATGGATGACCCACACATACACACACACACATATACACAGACATATGCAATATGCATTCATGTACTTGCAGTGAACTGGAAATTTGCACTTCTAATAATCTGTTTTTCTTTTTAAAAACATTTTTTGTTATTTAATTAGGCAACACTTGAATTCTTCAGAGGTCCTAAGAAGTTATTGAATTAGTATAAGTTATAAATGACATCATTCTCAACGATATCAGTGCCTACTCACATTATTTCCCTTTTTGCTTCAGAACAGTGGTTTAATGATTTTAAGGGATCATTCAATATTAGGTCCTAACATCCTTCGTTGTCTTTGCTATTATGGCCTGCAGAAAGCTGTATTTCAGAACATCTGGAGAGCCATAGGTTTTTTGCCCTGATCACTTTCATAAAGTTTTTTGAAAAATGCTTCCCACAGCCAATTCTTGTCTAATTCCCTATTGATTTCAGTGGCATCTTTGTCACAAAAATGTAATTATGGGAAAGTGCTTGGAAGATAATTAAACAAACAAACAAAAGCTATAAGAAAACTCTTTTCTGGTTTTATCTGCATTACTCAGGTGCCTCATCACAACAGCAGAAATTAATGCTATTCTGGAGGTCAGAAATGCATGACACTATTAATGCCCTCTTATTAATGCCCTCTTCACTTTTAAAGTGACTTTAAGACATGTTTTTCTTTAACAGATTAACAGAATTGGAAGGGATCTTATAGGTCATATAGGTCTTATAGTCCAACCCCCTGCTCAAGCAGGAGACCCTACACAATTTCTGACAAATGGCAGTCTAATCTTTTCGTGAAAGTCTCAAGTGATGAAGCTCCTACAACTTCCGAAGGCAAGCTGTTCCATTGGTTGATTGTTCTCACTGTCAGAAAGTTCCTCCTCATTTCTAGGTTGAAGCTGTTTCATTGGTTGATTGTTCTCACTGTCAGAAAGTTCCTCCTCATTTCTAGGTTGAATCTCTCCTTGATCAGTTTCCATCCATTATTCCTTGTCTGGCCTTCAGGTGCTTTGGAAAATAGCTTGACCCCCACCTCTCTGTGGCAGCTCCTCAAATATTGGAACACTGCTATCATGTCTCCCCTGGTCCTTCTCTTCACTAGACTCTTCTCTACTTCCAAAGTTACACTTTCTCCAGTTTGTGTTTTTTGTTCAGTCTATATTCCGATTGGCTGCAAGCTAACCCCAGCAGTTCACTAATTACTTTGTAAAGGAAGAACCATCCTTTTAATTGAGGTAATGCTTAATATTTACTTTGAAGTTTCTTTACATCCATTTACCCATCTTGCTGAAATAGCATGGTGGTTAAGATCTTTGGTAAAATTAGAGAAGGTTGCCAGTTCAAAATATAATCAGGAAGAATAACCCATAGAAAGGAAAATGATTCGCTGTTACTTTCTGGATCAAAGTAGTGGGAGGACATAGCAAAAAGGGTTGTCCAATGGTAGCTTGCAGTCTAGATAGAATTCCTGGCCAGTTTTTTGCCATAATATCTCAGTCTGGGTAAAATTTTCTTAAGCTGGTTTGGAATCAAACCTGCAAGAGCAAAATTAGGGACAACTGAAATGGTATGTATGGATATGCCCTTTGTTTTAAAGGGAATGCTTAAGAAATGTTTTGATGTATAATAAATTGTTTAATAAAACATTTAATAAATTGTTATTGCTATTATTATTATTATTATTATTATTTATTGGTTAATCTTTAGTGAGATTCACAGCATTTGAGGCTGGTTAATAGCTCAGCAGCTCGAGTCCTAACCAAGGACCTAGGAACTGTTAAGGTATCGTCGGAGGATGTAAGCTGTTCCGAGTAAGGTGGTTTTTTGTAGAGTCAAAATGTTCAAGTCCGGCAAATTTAGAATTTCTAAATAGCGGGGTAGCCCTTTGGGTATTGCTCCGAGGGCTCCAATTACAATCGGGACAACACACGATTTCTTTTTCCACAGTCGCTCAACTTCAATTTGTAAGTCCCGGTACTTTGTGATTTTTTTCTTGCTGCTTATCTTCAATTCGTGCATCACCAGGTATTGCAATGTCAATGAACCATACTTTTTTCTTTTCAACTATTGTTATGTCAGGTGTGTTGTGGACCAAGTGCCTGTCAGTCTGAATCCTAAAGTCCCACAAGATCTTGAGTTTCTCATTCTCTAAAACTTTCTCAACCTGATGTTCCCAGTGGTTTTTGCTGTACTCAAATCCAAACTTCTGGCACAATTTCCAGTGAATGATTTTAGCAACATGGTCATGGCGTTGTAGGTAGTCAGTTTGTGAAATTTTGCTGCACCCACTGATCAGGTGGTCAACTGTCTCTTCTTTTTCATTGCAGAGGCGGCATTTGCTGTTGGTGGTAACATGTTGAATTTTTGCCTTCATACAGTTTGTGGCTAGGGCTTGTTCTTGAGCTGCCAAAATAAAGCTTTCTGTTTCTTTTTTCAGTACTCCTGATCTTAACCAGTTCCAAGTTAGTTTCTGGTCAGCTTTGCCTTCAATACTTTTCAGGTATTGGCCATGCAGAGCTTTGTGTTTCCAATTTTCAGCTCGCTGCTCAGTTACTTCTTTCTTATATTCTGCTTTTGTTTTAGTTGTCTTTAAAAGGCCTCCTTTATTTACTTCCTTAATCATTGGTTCTTCACTTTTCTGGATGTAATCATTCAAGCTGCATTTTTCTTCTTCCACAGTCTGCTTTACTTGTAGGAGTCCTCGACCACCCTCTGCTCTTGGTAAATATAATCGGTCAACATTATTATTATTATTATTATTATTATTATTATTATTATTATTATTATTATTATTATTATTATTATTATTTGCCTTTGAGTCAGCCTTAATTCCTGGCGGCTGCTTGGACAAATCCCTGTAGTTTTCCTAGCAAGGTGTTGGAAATGGTTTGCCTTAGCCTTCTTGCAAGGCCTGAGAGAGAGGAACTGATTCAAAGTCACCCAGTTGGGCTCATGCTAAGTAACTAGAACTCACAGTCTCCCAGTTTCTAGCCTGGTACTTTAACCACCACACCATTCTGTAAGTTAGCCCATTTGAAGTTCCTTGGTTCAAAAATTGTTGCTCTCTGAGGCACTGTTTCGCCCAGTTAAAGGCCATCACAACAAGAATTTTAATAGTACATAGATATAGGAAACTCATTTTACTAAATTACCTTGTGAACTTTCCTTTTCATTCACCTGTTTCCTTCTATTTCTTTTCTGAGGAGAACATCAGACTTTCAATATATTGCAATATATTTAAAAACTGATTGCCAAGTGGTTTTTACTGAGAATTTCTGTTTAAATATGAACATTTTAAAAGCTCATCTCTCTGTGTTCTTGTACACACAGACTGAGTTCAAGCAACCCACTACATTTCTGAATAACCAGAAAATTGGTCCATTTCTTGCTACTGAGTTGCTTTCCTTTTTGAACAGTTGCAACAGAGTGTTAGAATTGTCTACTACTTTGTTCAGGTCTCTGTGTTTCTGAATATTTCCATATTCACCCCTATTTCTTTTTCCTGACAAGTTCTACATTGGCTGGGTCTACAGAAATATTATTCACTAGCTGTACCTGGCCACGCATTGCTGTGGCCCAGTCTGGTGCTTCCGCTGGGCTAAAAGAGCGAGGCTGAAGTTCCAAACTCTCCACGAATATTTGGTGGGCGTGACCAACTTGACGTCACTCACTTTCATCAGTCACATGACAGCCCCCGAGCCACGCCTACCCAGCTAGTGATTAGGGCAGAGAACCGGTTGCTAAAAAACAATGGGAACCACAAAATCCTCCCTCTCTGTCTCCCCCTTTCTCTTTGTATCTCTCTGTCTCTCTCTCTCCCCTGTCTGTATCTCTCTATGTCTCTCTCTCTCTCCCCCCTGTATCTCTCTATGTGTCTCTCTCTCCCCCTCTCTCTATATCTCTATGTCTCTCTCCCCGCTCTCTCTGTATCTCTCTCTCCCCCTGTATCTCTCTATGTCTCTCTCTCTCCCCCCTCTGTATCTCTCCATGTATCTTTCTCTCCCCCTCTCTATATCTCTTTATGTGTCTCTCTCTCCCCTCTCTGTATCTCTCTATGTCTCTCTCTCTGTATCTATGCCCTCTCTCTCTGTATCTCTATGTCTCTCTCTCTCCCTCCCTCTCTCTGTATCTCTCTCTGTCTCTCTGTCTCCCACCCTCTCTCTCTGTATCTCTGTATGTGATCTCTCTCCCCCCGTCTCTCTGTATATCTCTATCTCTCTCTCTCTCTCTCTCTCTGTGTGTGTTTATCTCTGTTTCTGGCCCAGCCTCTTCTGCATCCCCCGCCATTGCCCTTTCCTTTTCTGGCCAGGCCTTCGCAGCTCTCCACACCACAGCAGAAACTCAGGGGCCCCCTCCATCCTCCCTACACAGATGTTCTCTTGGGGCTCGACGGGGAGATGCATAGCAGGGAAGGGAAGGGAAGGGAGGGAGGGAGGGGGTGCGGTGGGGGTTTGAGACTGGTTTGGGGCTTCCCGCTCAAAGGAAGAAAGCGGCAAAGCCAGGAGCCACGCATACCCCACTGGACGCCTGCTACGCAGTTCTCCTCCCCCACCTGCCAAGGGCAGGGGAATGATTAAATCTCCTGCTCTTCCAGGCGAAACGAAGGAAGGCCGGCCATCCTCCCTCCTGCCCGTTTCCGCCCCCTGAAGCCTTCCCGGAGCCCCTTTTCTGCCAGAGGCCGAAATTTTTCTGTAGGCTCCATGAACTGCCAGAGCGCCCACCTGGGAATCAAAGGTGACCCCGAGGCTCCATTTGCCTCCATCTCTTGCTCACCGACCAGATTCGCATAGTGCCGGTTAGCGGCTGGTCTTTTTGACCTTGGGGCCCATGGTAGCGCTGGGCCAGATGCGATTCGGGCGAGGCGAGGGACGGAGGGTTCCCGCTCGGTGGACCCAGGCAGCCTTGTTTCCAGGTGTTCTTTGGAGGGAGCCCCGAGAGTGGCTGGTGAGGGGGATGGGCAGCAGTGGCGGGTGAGGCTAGTTCGCAGAGCGGATGGGGGAGGGGGAGGTCAGAGCCAGGCTCAGGTGGGCCCTGCCCAGCCCTAGAAGCGCTGGCTGTGAGGGCTTCCCAGCGGGGAGCCAGCTGCCTACCTGCCGAGCCTGGTGGCAGGATATGGCCCTCGGGCGTCTCTGCCTTCCAAATACGCAGTTTCCTGGAAGCAATATGGAGAGTCTAAATATAAGAAGCAGAAATCTGTTGAGCATAATCAGGGTTGGGAGGCTGCCATGTTGGTTTTATGTCCAGCAGATGGCACTGTTTTTCAATGTTTTTCAATGTTTGTCAATGTCTTTCAATGTTTTCCAATGTTTTTCATGTTTTTACCTGTCACAGGTGTGACATGTATATAATATAGGTATATAGAAACATGCCCGTAGTCGAATGCAACGTTGTGTCAAAATTTGAAAGCAATCGGTGAAGAATTTTCGGAGATATGCGGTTATGTACAAACGGACATTTACATTTTTATTTATATAGATTAGTACTGGACTTCTGAGGAGTCCATACTGGAAACTCAGTTATTTAAATAATTTGACTACAATTTATGTTGCCCTGAGGTTGTCTCGGTAATTCAGAGTTAGCTTTTATTGTTATCTCCATCCAAAAACCACCATACATTTCAGGATTTTCTCTTCTTACTAGTTCTTGCTTGGAGTTTGTTCTCCGCTGGTTTAAAAATCCTTTAAAAAGATCCTTTTTCAAGACCTGTATTTAGCTGTAGTAACTTTTCAGTGGATTTACTCCTACTCATTTAAATTATGACTCTGCTGGGGTTAGATTTTTTTTTAAAAATGATCATAATGTCATACTGTTGATTAACACTAACTTAATATCCTAAGACAGTTGCAGGATCTCACCTAATGCTGAATCACAAACTACTGAAATTTGTGTAAAGTTTTACAACTTTTAAGGACATTTTTCCACTACTGAGTTTTAATATTATCCATCTGTCCTTGAGTCAGCAGAAAACTATGCCAGCATGACATTCACTGTCTCTATGCTGATCTTTTTCTTGCTAGTGATATATTTTTATCAAAGATAATGAGTGCCAAAATCAAGCAGACTTTATATATCTTGAGGTAGCCCTTGGACATTGTTGAAATAAATGGAAAAACAATATGATATAGCTAAGAGTTATTTCAGGATGTTTCATTCAAGGGCGGAGGGCTATAGGAAGGCAAAACAGGTGAAATCCAGCAGGTTCTGACATGTTCTGGAGAACCGGTAGCGGAAATTTTGAGTAGTTTGGAGAATCGGTAGTGGAAATTTTGAGTAGTTCAGTAGTTGAGTAGAGAACTGGCAAATACCACCTCTGGCTGGCCCCAGAGTGGGGTGGGAATGGGGATTTTGCAGTATCCTTCCCCTGAAGTGGGATAAGAATGGGGATTTTGCAGTATCCTTTCCCTGGAGTGGGGAGGGAATGGAGATTTTGCAGTATCCTTCCTCTGCCATGCCCACCAAGCCATGCCCACCAAGCCACACCATGCCCACCAAGCCACGCCCACAGAACCGGCAGTATTTGTTGGGTGTAGGTACAGTTATACCGTGGCACTTGACTGATTCAAAACTCATCGAATTTGATATTCGATGCATTTTGAAGCAGAAATCTTGTCCCAGTGCTCGCCTTTCTCCCGGTAGTCAACATGCAAGGAAGAACTTGCTGATGTTGCTGCCTTGTGACTCACTATTGCTTCTGGCCAAAATAGCGGGTCACATGGTAAGTCATGTGGTTTTCTTACTACCCATCAATTTTAGTGTTTGGTTCATCTTCTGGAATGAATTACCGATGAGGACCAAGGTACCACTACAGAAGCATAATCTAGGTTGAAATCTTAAAATGAAAAGAGAAGGAAAGGCTGAGGGCTTACAGTCTAAATCTATTATAGCAAATAGTATTTGAAGGTGATCATGGAGGACAAAATGTATAATTCAGGGGACTGAGTCACATGATATCTTCTGTGCACATTCTCTTTTCATGAGCTGAGTTTTTTTTTAAAAAAAGACTTCTTGAGGGCCATCACTTCCTAAGGTAATACTGATGTTACAATGGATGAAGCTCTAATTTTTTTCATTTTTGGGTGATGTTTCCTAGAATTTTCTGTTTAAGAGATCCATATAAACATTTTCCCCCTTTTGTCACTGAATTATCAGCAGCTGGGAGCTAGAATGGATAAACATTATTTCCTATTCTAATAGTACTTGATGGTACTTATTTTAATAAATATTTTCAATGCTAGTGTACTTTTGGTTTATGTGATTGCCTTTTGTTCTTGTTCCATGCTGCTTTATAGAACATGTTTTGAAAAGGAGGGCACAAATAAACTCTTGACATCTGCCTATTAATTCATCAACAATTCTCATTATTAACAGTCCTCTGGGTTTCCCTGAGATCTGAGGGACATTCCAAAAAGCATTAAAGATCTGGAATGGTGGTGCCCCTTCTGGGTGTATGACATAACCAGTTCTGCTGTCTGATTATTGTTACTGTTATATGATACCCTGTTTCCCCAAAAATAAGGCATCCCTTGATAACAAGCCCAATTGGGCTTTTGAGCGCATGCGCTAAAATAAGCCTCCCCCCAAAAATAAGCCCTCCCCAAAAATATTTAAACACAGAGCTGGAAATCAGGTAAGATGACAAGAAGAGTCCCATCTTGCTCCACGCATCCCAAAATAATAAGACCTCCCTAAAAATAAGGCCAAGCGCTTATTTCATGGTTCAAAAAAATATGACAGGGTCTTATTTTCAGAGAAACACTGTACATGCATGTATGTATATTCAGTTTATATGCTGTCCATCTTTGCAGTATCCAAGCTGAGCAAAATAAACAAACACTAAACAAATAAATAAAATTCACAAATGGAAAGAAAAAGTGCTTCAGAGTACTTGATGTTGCAGAAGGAATTGCAATCAACTGAGGAATTACATTAGGTCAGGAATTATAGTAAAGATTATCTCTTTTTTCATTTACAAAGAAATTCTGCTTACTCTGCTCTCTGTGTTCCCATGCTCTCTCTTTTCTGTCAGTGCTGAGTCATTTTCTGATTACCGTAGTTCGCACGACTTTCCCATGATTGACTAGCTAGAAGTAAATTCTACCAAGATTCCATTATGATTACACTGGCAATCTATGCTTCTCCTTGGGGGTGGTGAGTTAATCTTCCTGTCTCCTTCTTTGCTCTCATTTGGTCCCATCAACATGGATGCAGCAACTAACTAGTCTGTGATTCCTAGACTTCAAACTCCATATTTCTTTGTAATGAAGGACCAAAGAAAATCAGGATGTATGCATAATATTTTAAAATAAAATAAATAAGGCTGATACAGCTATTTAGTGATTTTGTTCATTACCTTTGACAGTAGGTGGCACCAGAAAGTGCTTTCATCCTACAGGATATATGTATTATATATTAGTTATTCAACAGTGATGTTTCAGGATAAAAGTGAGAGTGATGTTTTTTCTCTCTCTTTGTGAGTTTCTAGTCTGCTTTACATTAATCCTTGCTGATATCCTATAATTCTGTTTCAAAATAAAAGGTCTTAGCCACCAGCCTTTTGTCCACTCACAGGACTATACTTTGCCTATAAAAGAATCCCTATAAGTGTGAGATTGATGGAAAAATTCTTGAAACTAAAAGATACTTGGTAGGCTCTGATTGTATTGAGGGAAAGAAGGAAGATTCAGGTAAAGATACATGAAATGGGGAAAACAAACCATTGCTCAGGATGTGATTCTGGATTGTGCAGTTTTACACACAATTTCTTTGATAATAAAAACCACTCAACCTTTCTACACACACACACACACATCTCTGCATATAGCTGTATATCTAATCCCTGTTAATATGAGCCTAAAACACACTTCTTTCTCAAAGGGACTAACTCTGAATTCTGAATATGTAGTAGACAGCAAAAGAATAGAACAGAAATGAGAATAGGACTTGCCCATACATGACTTCCTCCAAAAGTGGAGCTATAACTCCCTTCACCCAAAGCCAACTGGCCATGGTCTATACCAGAGAAAAGCAGGACATTTTAAAAGTCTATTGGAATTTTGCCTCCCTAAGACTTTAAATCATGGTTTCAAACCCTAAGAGACTGGTTTGGACAAAACTCAGCAGCACTTTTTCATGCGGCTGTTGACAAAAATAAGATCGCCAACATGATCACCAATGTCCGATGACGGATATGGCACAACAACAATAAGAATATCTTTAAAGCTTTCATTAAAGAAGCAATGTATTGTTGTTCTCCTTCTCTAAAAACAGGGGCTCCAAAGTCCCTTGAGTGTAATTTCATTGGTCCACTGGTTGGAAAACCAATTGCTGGGATCATCACATGGTAAAGGCTACTTTAAGGCTAGTCAGCCAGTTAGACTGAAATTACGCATTGTTCCCTAACTTGTACAAAATAAGACTTTTATTATAACAAAGCAAACAGAAATCAAACACCAAATGTAGATTTTTGCCTAGACATTTTACCTATCTGTTTTTACAGAAGTAGCCATTCTTCTGCTTCATTTACTTGGATTTCCATCAGAACTCTGCAAATTCAAAACTTTAATCAGAGGCTATGAGAAAGTAATTCTTCTATACTTTCACAACCTCAGACAACACACTTCTATGGAATTTTACCCTTTGTCCATAAAAAGATCAAAATTTGTATTTCCCTGAATTAGGTATGGATAGGATATTTGAACTTATAACAAGTTCTAAAGCAGGGATGTCAAACTCCTGGCCTGCAGGCTGGATGCGTCACGCACTGGCCACGCCCAGCGAAGGGGAAAAAAGTCCCGACAATGCGACAATGTGAGTTTGACATCCCTGATCTAGAGCATCTCTCCCTCATGGGGGCTTATGGATTGAAGGATTGGTTTGAAGAGTTGGAAGGCAGGAAACATATAACACAGTTACTTTTTCTGACATTTGTGTGCATGTAAATTTAAATCTTAGACAGTGTTCTTCCATATGCACTCTATAATTTTGTCTGTACTTTGATGCTCTTGTGTCCAAAGAGGAAGACGTAATTGGTGGGTTCCTCCCGGTTCCTCCCAGTTCCGCCGAGTCGGTAGCGGTGATGATATGACATCACCGAACCAGTTCTGCCCCCGGCCCTCGGCCCCTCGCCCCCCCACCCCCTGCGTTATTC